>NC_069505.1:208577182-208709682 GCF_027579735.1 Bombina bombina | reverse complement strand
TACCCTTTTTAAATGTTTGTTCAGTTGTATTTTAACTATGCATGAATAAGGACCATGTAGGTCCGAAACGTCGCTTTTTTATGGTTGTTGTACCTCAATAAAATAATTTTTCACCTCTAAGAAGTAAGACTGTGCTGTTACACTTTGCATATATGGACTGTATCTTTTGGAGTGTGGCTGATACTCCACAGTAACGAGCACACAAGCTGGAAGCCAGTATTGAAACTTATGGTGCTGGGCTCTAATATATATATATATATATACACACACAAAGATATATCAAGGAAAAAGTCCGGAGTAGCAGTTAAAACAATTTTCTTTATTCAGCTTGGTTAAGCTTTCATTAAAACAGGAACAAAAATAACAAAACAAAAAGGCATCATATACCCTTAGCACACAATAAGCTTACGCGTTTCAGCAATTACATCGTACTCATAGCTCACTGTCTTTCCTCTCCTCAAAGGGTTATTTAAAGGAAATTAAAAACATATTATTCGCTAGGGTATAATTAACTTATTAACTCCATTACTGAGTGCCCATAATAGTTGTATGGTCAATAAAATATACATTTCTTTATTAATTATAATGTTCCTGCTAAATTTCCAACATTTGTTTGCAATGAATGAACTCTAAAAGACCTCCATTGACAACTCTAAGTACATACCCATGTATGTAAAGTTTATTCATTCACAAATATTCATTAATCTTATAAGGTATATTTCACTCATTAATTTTATTCCCAATGATAGTGTTGTCAATTTGGGTCTTTTGGTTTACGTGATAATAGAAGAATCTTTAATTAATATGTGAACTGTGCCTAACTCTATTTAAGGTATAGATAACAAACCATATGTGCCACATATTACTAAGCACACTATCTAAAAGAAAAACTCCTGGTGTTATAAGGAGAGAGACTACACTAAATTCACTACTTTCCCTTATGTGAGTCACTGATTCATCTAATGCTTGAAGTTTTATATAGAATACATTTCTCATAGAACTTAATCTAGTTCCAATAATTGATTAAGTCATAAGCCGGATATCTGGTTTTTAGTTGGAATATCCAAAATATTTCCCTCTTGGTCAATGCTCTCTCTCTATCATCCCCCCCCCCCTCACACAGATATATATATATAAATAATCATAAAAGAAAAAAAATGGGTTCAGTATCCCTTTAAGATACTTTCCAATTTACTTTAGTTATCGTTGTACCCATTCCTAGTTAGCCAGGGCAATTAACTACTGGGAGCTAGGTGGTAACTGATGGCTACATACATCAAATATTTAATCCAGTGGTCAAGTTAAAAAAATGCTAAAAAGAAAAAGGTCACTTTATGTGGTATAAGTAATACATATTAAAAAAATAATAAATAAATACACAGACACACACACACACACATACATTCCCTTTGTATAGGAGGAGCGGAGCGGAGCAGATGCAAAATGCTGCCAAAGATTGGGGTTGAAAAATGTAAACGGAAATTAACCCCCGTAATATTTAAGGGGATCAAGTGGAATGTTGAATGAAACACTGATACAGAGATAGACCTCGCATATAGGATAGACTGGAAGCATGGCATTATTCTATGCTGAGAAGTAGGGAGTTCTAAATTATACCTCCTAAGAAGTGAGCTAAAAAGGTCAAGTTACAACTTTGAATCTCAATAATATTTAGAGATGCACCACTTTTATATACACTTTTCCTTGTCATGTCATGATATTCTCAGACTAAAGAAAAATGTAACTTTATATAGCAATTGTGATATATCCCAAATTATAAGAAAACTGCTCATATATACAAAACAAAATGCAAAACAATGTATTAAAAAAAATATTTTCTAAAATAGTAGTTTTAACTTTAAAATATTCAAAATTACCATAAAAAAACATTTTTTATTTACTGGTGAGAGTCTTTTTTTCCAAAGACAGAAACCTTATCAACTCCTTTAAATGGATATTAGACAGTATGAGTTTGTAAAAAACAGAATTTATGCTTACCTGATAAATTGCTTTCTCCAACGGTGTGTCCGGTCCACGGCGTCATCCATTACTTGTGGGATATTCTCCTCCCCCACAGGGAAAGGCAAGGAGAGCACACAGCAAGAGCTGTCCATATAGTCCCTCCCAGGCTCCGCCCCCCCAGTCATTCGACCGACGGTTAGGAGAAAAAAGGAGAAACTATAGGGTGCCGTGGTGACTGTAGTGTATAGAGAAAGAAATTTTTCAAACCTGACTAAAAAAACCAGGGCGGGCCGTGGACCGGACACACCGTTGGAGAAAGCAATTTATCAGGTAAGCATAAATTCTGTTTTCTCAAACATTGGTGTGTCCGGTCCACGGCGTCATCCATTACTTGTGGGAACCAATACCAAAGTTTTAGGACATAGATGAAGGGAGGGAGCAAATCAAGTTACCTAAACAGAAGGCACCACGGCTTGCAAAAACCTTTCTCCCAAAAATAGCCTCCGAAGAAGCAAGAGTATCAAATTTGTAGAATTTGGCAAAAGTGTGCAGAGACGACCAAGTCGCTGCCTTACATATCTGATCAACAGAAGCCTCGTTCTTGAAGGCCCATGTGGAAGCCACAGCCCTAGTAGAGTGAGCTGTGATTCGTTCAGGAGGCTGCCGTCCGGCAGTCTCATAAGCCAATCGGATAATGCTTTTCAGCCAGAAAGAAAGAGAGGTAGCAGTAGCTTTTTGTCCTCTCCTCTTACCAGAATAAACGACAAACAAAGAAGAAGTTTGTCTGAAATCCTTTGTTACTTCTAAATAGAACTTTAAAGGACGGACTACATCTAAATTGTGTAACAAACGTTCCTTCTTTGAAACTGGGTTCGGACACAAAGAAGGGACAACTATTTCCTGGTTAATACTCTTGTTGGAAACAACTTTTGGAAGAAAACCAGGCTTGGTACGCAAAACAACCTTATCTGAATGGAACACCATATAGGGTGGATCACACTGCAAAGCAGATAATTCAGAAACTCTTCTAGCAGAAGAAATAGCAACCAAAAACAGAACTTTCCAAGATAGTAACTTGATATCTATGGAATGTAAGGATTCAAATGGAACCCCTTGAAGAACTGAAAAAACTAAATTTAGACTCCAGGGAAGAGTCAAAGGTCTGTAAACAGGCTTGATTCTGACCAAAGCCTGTACAAAAGCTTGTACATCTGGCACAGTTGCCAGTCGTTTGTGTAACAAGACAGATAAAGCAGAAATCTGTCCCTTTAGAGAACTCGCTGACAATCCCTTATCCAAACCTTCTTGGAGAAAGGAGAGGATCCCGGGAATTTTAATCCATGAGAATCCATTGGATTCACACCTACAGATATATCTTTTCCATATTTTATGGTAAATCCTTCTAGTCACAGGTTTTCTGGCCTGGACCAGAGTATCTATCACTGAATCTGAAAACCCGCGCTTGGATAAAATCAAGCGTTCAATTTCCAAGCAGTCAGCTGGAGAGAAACTAGATTTGGATGTTCGAATAGACCTTGTACTAGAAGATCCTGTCTCAAAGGTAGCTTCCCTGGTGGAGCCGATGACATATTCACCAGGTCTGAATACCAAGTCCTGCGTGACCACGCAGGAGCTATCAGAATCACCGAGGCCTTGTCCTGTTTGATCCTGGCTACAAGCCTGGGAAGTAGAGGGAACGGTGGAAACGCATAAGCTAGGTTGAACGACCAAGGCGTCACTAATGCATCCACTAGAGTCGCCTTGGGATCCCTGGATCTGGACCCGTAGCAAGGAACCTTGAAGTTCTGACGAGACGCCATCAGATCCATGTCTGGAATGCCCCATAATTGAGTCAACTGGGCAAAAACCTCCGGGTGGAGTTCCCACTCCCCCGGATGGAAAGTCTGACGACTCAGATAATCCGCCTCCCAGTTGTCTACTCCTGGGATGTGAATTGCAGATAGATGGCAGGAGTGATCCTCCGCCCATTTGATGATCTTGGATACCTCTCTCATCACCAAGGAACTCTTTGTTCCTCCCTGATGGTTGATGTAAGCTACAGTCGTCATGTTGTCTGACTGGAATCTTATGAATCCAGCCTTCGCTAGTTGAGGCCAAGCCCGGAGAGCATTGAATATCGCTCTCAGTTCCAGGATGTTGATCGGGAGAAGAGACTCTTCCCGAGACCATAGACCCTGAGCTTTCAGGGAATCCCAGACCGCGCCCCAGCCTAATAGACTGGCGTCGGTCGTGACAATGACCCACTCTGATCTGCGGAAACTCAGTCCCTGAGACAGGTGATCCTGTGACAACCACCAACGGAGTGAGTCTCTGGTCATCTGGTCTACCTGAATCTTGGAGACAAGTCTGTATAGTCCCCATTCCACTGCTTGAGCATGCACAGTTGTAATGGTCTTAGATGAATTCGAGCAAAAGGAACTATGTCCATTGCTGCAACCATCAACCCTACTACTTCCATGCACTGAGCTATGGAAGGCTGCAGAATAGAGTGAAGAACTTGACAAGCGTTTAGAAGCTTTGACTTTCTGACTTTTGTCAGGAAGATCTTCATTTTTAAAGAATCTATTATCGTTCCCAAGAAGGGAACTCTTGTCGACGCAGACAGGGAACTCTTTCCTACGTTCACCTTCCACCCATGAGATCTGAGAAAGGCTAGAACAATGTCTGTATGAGCCTTTGCTTTGGAAAGAGACAACGTTTGGATTAGAATGTCGTCCAGATAAGGTGCCACTGCAATACCCCTTGGTCTTAGAACCGCTAGAAGGGACCCTAGCACCTTTGTGAAAATCCTTGGATTGATCTTTGTGGATAGGAATATGTAGATACGCATCCTTTAAATCCACGGTAGTCATAAATTGACCCTCCTGGATTGTAGGTAAAATTGTTTGAATGGTTTCCATTTTGAACGATGGAACTCTGAGAAATTTGTTTAGAATTTTGAAATCCAGAATTGGTCTGAAAGTTCCCTCTTTTTGGGAACTACAAACAGATTTGAGTAAAACCCCCGACCTTGTTCTACAGTTGGAACTGGGTGTATCACTCCCATCTTTAACAGGTCTTCTACACAATGTAAGAATGCCTGTCTCTTTATTTGGTTTGAAGTTAAGTGAGACATGTGGAACCTTCCCCTTGAGGGTAGTTCCTTGAACTCCAGAAGAAAACCCTGAGAGACTATTTCTAGTGCCCAGGGATCTAAACATCTCTTGCCCAAGCCTGAGCAAAGAGAGAGAGTCTGCCCCCTACAAGATTCGGTCCCGGATCGGGGGCTACCCCTTCATGCTGTTTTGGTAGCAGCAGCAGGCTTCTTGGCCTGTTTACCCTTGTTCCAGCCTTGCATTGATTTCCAAGCTGGTTTAGTCTGGGAAGCGTTACCCTCTTGTCTAGAGGCTGCCGAGTTGGAAGCCGGTCCGTTCCTGAAATTGCGAAAGGAACGAAAATTGGACTTATTATTAGCCTTGAAATAATCTCTTTCAATTCTGGCCCAAAAAGGGTATTACCCTTGAAAGGGATATTAAGCAATTTTGTCTTGGAAGATACATCCGCCGACCAAGACTTTAGCCAGAGCGCTCTGCGCGCCACAATTGTAAACCCTGAATTTTTAGCCGCTAACCTCGCTAACTGCAAAACAGCGTCCAAAATAAAGGAATTAGCTAACTTAAGTGTGTGAATTCTGTCCATGACTTCCTCATACGGAGTCTCCCTACTGAGCGACTTTTCCAGTTCCTCGAACCAGAACCACGCCGCTGTAGTGACAGGAATAATGCACGAAATAGGTTGAAGGAGTTAACCTTGCTGTACAAAAATATTTTTAAGCAAACCCTCCAATTTTTTATCCATAGGATCTTTGAAAGCACAATTGTCCTCAATAGGAATGGTTGTGCGCTTGGCTAGAGTAGAAACCGCCCCCTCGACCTTAGGGACTGTTTGCCATGTGTCCTTCCTGGGGTATAACTGGTATAGACACAGAAGGAGATGATGTAGAACTATGTCTACTTCCTTCATCTGAGGAATCATCCTGGGCAACTTTCCAATTTGTGACAGTACTGTCCTTACTTTGTTTGGACGCTATGGCACAATTATCACACATATTTGAAGGGGGAACCACATTGGCTACCATACATACAGAACATGATCTATCTGAAGGTACAGACATGTTAAACAGGCTTAAACTGGTTAATAAAGCACAAAAACCGTTTTAAAACAAAACCGTTACTGTCTCTTTAAATGTTAAACAGGGCACACTTTATTACTGAATATGTGAAAAACTATGAAGGAATTATCCAATCTTTACCAAATTTTCGCCACAGTGTCTTAATACATTCAAAGTATTGCACCCCAATTTTCAAGCTGTTAACCCTTAAAATGTTGAAACCGGAGCCGTTTACAATTTTAACCCCCTTACAGTCCCAGCCACAGCCTTTGCTGCGACTTCACCAATCCCAGGGGGGTATAAGATACCAAATGAAGCCTTCTAGGAACGTTTTTAGTGGATTCCAGACCCTCACACATGCAGCTGCATGTACTGTACTCAAAAGTAACTGCGCAATAATGGCGCGAAAATGAGGCTCTGCCTACTACAGAGAAAGGCCCTTCCTGACTGGGAAGGTGTCTTAACAAGTGCCTGGCGCTAAAAACGTTCCCCAATGTTATAAAAGTGTGAAATTCAACTTCAAACTGCATATAATACTTAAATAAAGCAATTGATTTAGCCCCTAAAAGTGTCTACCAGTTTATAGCCCATAATAAGCCCTTTATTCTGTTGATTTTTGACTAAGAAAATGGCTTACTGATCCCCATGAGGGAAAAATGACAGCCTTCCAGCATTACACAGTCTTGTTAGAAAAAAGGCTAGTCATACCTTGAGCAGAAAAGTCTGCAAACTGTTCCCCCCAACTGAAGTTCTCTCATCTCTACAGTCCTGTGTGGGAATAGCAATTGATTTTAGTTACTGCTGCTAAAATCATACACCTCTTTTAAACAGAACTCTTCATCTCTTTCTGTTTCAGAGTAAATAGTACATACCAGCACTATTTTAAAATAACAAACTCTTGATAGAAGAATAAAAAACTACAACTAAAACACCACAAACTCCTCACCATCCCAGAGGAGATGCTACTTGTTCAGAGCGGCAAGGAGAATGACTGGGGGGCGGAGCCTGGGAGGGACTATATGGACAGCTCTTGCTGTGTGCTCTCCTTGCCTTTCCCTGTGGGGGAGGAGAATATCCCACAAGTAATGGATGACGCCGTGGACCGGACACACCAATGTTGGAGAAATGTTTAACTATGTGTAGTTAAAACAACTTTGCAATATACTTTTAGTATTAAATTGTGCCCCCTTTCCTGTAATTTAACCATGAAAATTATTGGTTTTCTAAACTCCATTGAATCTCTATAAAAGAAATGGGAGCCGCCATGTTTGAACTTAAAGGGACACTGTTACGGTACCAACAGTGTACCAAGGTTAATATCAGATGAACAATGTCCTGCATAGGGAATCAGCAATTCACAACCCAGCCAGTTTTCAGGTTTAAAACAGAATGACATTTATTAAAAGGCTATGCCTAGTATTTATGCAGGTCTGACCCCCCCCCCCCCCAGATGGGGGTTGAAAGGCTGTTGTACATTACATGGAGGGAACAAGCCCTTTGACATGATACAATAGAATTATATTACTTAAACACTTCAACCACAAGACACTCTTGGCCCTTCTTATCACTTAGGCGTTTTCTCTCTGGAGGTGATCAAGCAATAGAATGCTTAGCACTAATTAGATTATAGCTGGAGCCAGCAACTCATGTAATTTAACCATGAAAATTATTGGTTTTCTAAACTCCATTGAATCTCTATAAAAGAAATGGGAGCCGCCATGTTTGAACTTAAAGGGACACTGTTACGGTACCAACAGTGTACCAAGGTTAATATCAGATGAACAATGTCCTGCATAGGGAATCAGCAATTCACAACCCAGCCAGTTTTCAGGTTTAAAACAGAATGACATTTATTAAAAGGCTATGCCTAGTATTTATGCAGGTCTGACCCCCCCCCCCCCAGATGGGGGTTGAAAGGCTGTTGTACATTACATGGAGGGAACAAGCCCTTTGACATGATACAATAGAATTATATTACTTAAACACTTCAACCACAAGACACTCTTGGCCCTTCTTATCACTTAGGCGTTTTCTCTCTGGAGGTGATCAAGCAATAGAATGCTTAGCACTAATTAGATTATAGCTGGAGCCAGCAACTCTGTCTTTAGAAATTAGTTTCTTAGTTAAACACAATTAACTCCTTCAGTCCTGACAGAAGGGTCTGTCACATATCTCCCCCCTTGTGGAACACTCCGGCAGACCCGGCTTGACCCTTTGGCGGGTCAACCTGGGGATGACCGGACTAGGAGGTGGTAGGCATGTCAGTTTGCCAGGACAATCCATCTGTATTCCCGTTATGAGAGAGAATTCCTGTCCATACAAAGAAGGGTTCAACTTCCTCAGTGCCCAGACTAGGGCTAAACAGTCCTTCAAAATCCCATCAGCTTCTTTACGAGTTTTCTGTACCTGCTCTTTATAGGTATCCACAATCCCTTCATACTGACATAGGGTGCCCTTGAGTTGCTGCACCTCACTATGAGCCAGCGTCAGCTTCTCCTCAAGTGTCGCTAAGTTTGTCTTTAATGTTTCATGTCCCACTCTCAAGCTGGTGTTTTCTGCAGTCTGTCGGTGCAGCTTGTCTAGCAGAGATTCACGTTCTAAACGTGCTTTTTCCTCTGCGCTCCTCTTCTCCTTCATCAGCGCATTGTAACGGGACTTCCACGTATCAATAGCGGATAGAGATTTACTGAGCTCAGCGTCCTGGGGCTTAGCAGCAGGGGGGTCAGTCTCTGCTGCACGGATCTGAGCACGGGTAGTCACAGGGTTAACATCAGCGGGACCCATGGGAGCATAGGCAGAAACAAGGGGAGCCAAGTCATTTCCAAGAAGAACATCAGCAGGTAAGTCCTTCTTGACCCCCACATTCACAGGTCTAGCGCCCACTCCCCAATCCAAATGTACCCTGGCAACAGGTAGGCTGAACACATCGCCCCCTGCTACCCTCACAGCCACAGTGTCTCCAGTGTACTGTTTCTCAGACACCAAGTTCTTTTGAAGCAAGGTCATGGTAGCACCAGTATCCCGTAGACCACTGACCTTCTTCCCATTCACTTTAACCAGTTGCCGGTTATTCCGGTGGGCAGCTTGCACAAGGTCTGCCTCATGTAGGATGCTCCAGCATTCTTGCGCCTCTACGTAGCGGGCCGCAGGCTGAGAGTTACGTGGGATTCCGCCGGCGGGTCTTCTCCAGGACTGTGCTTGGTTCGCTGCATTTAGGGGACACTCTGGTCTTTTGTGCCCTAGTTGCTTACATCCAAAGCACCAAATAGGCTGTGAGTAGCCCCGTGAATTGAACTGGGCTCTCTGAGGGTAGTTCGTGGACGGAGGCCGTGTGGTATAGCGGTGTGCCGGGGGTTGGTAACTGGCAGCTGCTGGGGTGACTGGGGGTCTGTACTCCACTCTAGCAGGGGGCTTAGTGGTAGAAGTGTCCAGTTTGCGGGCATCCATATACTCATCTGCCAGGCGAGCAGCTTCATGCAGGGTGGAGGGTTTACGGTCCCGAACCCACTCTCTAACTCCTGCTGATAACTTGTCAAAGCAATGTTCCAACAGGAATAGCTGCAGCACCTCTTCCCCAGATACGGCTTGGCACCCCGCTATCCAGTGAGCTGCTGTGCGGTGCACCTTACATGCCCACTCAACGTAGGAATCACCAGCTAATTTAACAGTGTCTCTGAACCGCCTCCGGTATGCCTCCGGTGTAACCGCATACCTGGAGAGCAGAGCCTCTTTCACAGTATTATAATCCCCAACCTCCTCATCTGGAATGGCCCGAAAAGCCTCACTGGCCCGGCCGGATAATTTTCCGGATAATATCGTGACCCAGTCCTCTGCGGGTACCTTGTGTAGTGCACATTGCCTCTCAAAATCCGCAAGGAACCCATCAATCTCTCCTTCTGTTTCCAGGAAGTTTTTAAAAGCTGCAAAATTTACTTTTCTTCTTTTCCACTTGGGCTGCTGCAGCGCTGCTTTGGCGAAGTAGGTTGGCCTCCACAGCTGCTATGACCCGGTCGATAATTTCCGCAGATGGGTTGGGGCCATAATGTGCCAGTCTTATTTTAACCGCCCGATCAAAGCTTGCTTCTTCAGGGGTTCTGTCTGATATGCTGGGCCCATTGGTTCCTTCTGTCCCTGGTACTCTTTCCATCTTAGTCAGTATTGTAATAATCCCCCTCTTCCTGAGGTTACTGGCTTGTGTAGTTGCTCTTCTGGGCGATAAGGTTCATTCCGTCGCTTGCCACCAATTGTTACGGTACCAACAGTGTACCAAGGTTAATATCAGATGAACAATGTCCTGCATAGGGAATCAGCAATTCACAACCCAGCCAGTTTTCAGGTTTAAAACAGAATGACATTTATTAAAAGGCTATGCCTAGTATTTATGCAGGTCTGACCCCCCCCCCCCCCCCCAGATGGGGGTTGAAAGGCTGTTGTACATTACATGGAGGGAACAAGCCCTTTGACATGATACAATAGAATTATATTACTTAAACACTTCAACCACAAGACACTCTTGGCCCTTCTTATCACTTAGGCGTTTTCTCTCTGGAGGTGATCAAGCAATAGAATGCTTAGCACTAATTAGATTATAGCTGGAGCCAGCAACTCTGTCTTTAGAAATTAGTTTCTTAGTTAAACACAATTAACTCCTTCAGTCCTGACAGAAGGGTCTGTCACAGACACTAAACCCAATTTTTTTTCTTTAATGATTCAGATAGAACATGCCATTTTAAATGGGCTGGCTCCTAAGCTTTAAATTCCTACTTTTTTAAAAAGATAGCAAGAGAACGAAAAAAATTGATAGTAGAAGTAAAATTAGAAAGTTGATTAAAACAGAATTTATGCTTACCTGATAAATTACTTTCTCCAACGGTGTGTCCGGTCCACGGCGTCATCCTTACTTGCGGGAATATCTCTTCCCCAACAGGAAATGGCAAAGAGTCCCAGCAAAGCTGGCCATATAGTCCCTCCTAGGCTCCGCCCACCCCAGTCATTCAACCGACGGACAGGAGGAAAAATATAGGAGAAACCATAGGGTACCGTGGTGACTGTAGTTAGAGAAAATAATTCATCAGACCTGATTAAAAAACCAGGGCGGGCCGTGGACCGGACACACCGTTGGAGAAAGTAATTTATCAGGTAAGCATAAATTCTGTTTTCTCCAACATTGGTGTGTCTGGTCCACGGTGTCATCCTTACTTGTGGGAACCAATACCAAAGCTTTACGACACGGATGATGGGAGGGAGCAAATCAGGTTACCTAAACGGAATGCACCACGGCTTGCAAAACCTTTCTCCCAAAAATAGCCTCCGAAGAAGCAAAAGTATCAAATTTGTAAAATTTGGCAAAAGTGTGCAGTGAAGACCAAGTCGCTGCCTTACATATCTGATCAACAGAAGCCTCGTTCTTGAATGCCCATGTGGAAGCCACAGCCCTAGTGGAGTGAGCTGTGATTCTTTCAGGAGGCTGCCGTCCGGCAGTCTCATAAGCCAATCGGATGATGCTTTTAAGCCAAAAGGAAAGAGAGGTAGAAGTTGCTTTTTGACCTCTCCTTTTACCAGAATAGACGACAAACAGAGATGATGTTTGTCTGAACTCTTTTGTAGCTGCTAAGTAGAATTTTAGAGCACGGACTACATCTAAATTGTGTAGCAAACGTTCCTTCTTTGAAACTGGATTCGGACACAAAGAAGGTACAACTATCTCCTGGTTAATATTCTTGTTGGAAACAACCTTTGGAAGAAAACCAGGCTTAGTACGCAAAACAACCTTATCTGAATGGAACACCAGATAGGGCGGAGTACACTGCAGAGCAGATAACTCTGAAACTCTTCTAGCAGAAGAAATAGCAACCAAAAACAAGACTTTCCAAGATAATAACTTAATATCTATGGAATGTAGAGGTTCAAACGGAACCCCTTGAAGAACTGAAAGAACTAGATTTAGACTCCAGGGAGGAGTCAAAGGTCTGTAAACAGGCTTGATTCTAACCAGAGCCTGAACAAATGCTTGAACATCTGGCACAGCTGCCAGTCGTTTGTGTAGTAAGACAGAGAAAACAGAAATCTGTCCTTTTAGAGAACTCGCAGATAATCCTTTATCCAAACCTTCCTTCAGAAAGGAAAGAATCTTAGGAATTTTTATCTTATTCCATGGGAATCCCTTGGATTCACACCAACAGATATATCTTTTCCATATTTTATGGTAAATTTTTCTAGTCACTGGTTTTCTGTCCTGAACCAGAGTATCTATCACAGAATCTGAAAACCCACGCTTTGATAGAATCAAGCGTTCAATCTCCAAGCCGTCAGCTGGAGGGAGACCAGATTTGGATGTTCGAATGGACCCTGAACAAGAAGGTCCTGTCTCAAAGGTAGCTTCCATGGTGGAACCGATGACATATTCACCAGGTCTGCATACCAAGTCCTGCGTGGCCACGCAGGAGCTATCAAGATCACCGAGGCCCTCTCCTGTTTGATCCTGGCTACCAGCCTGGGAATGAGAGGAAACGGTGGAAACACATAAGCTAGGTTGAAGGTCCAAGGTGCTACTAGTGCATCCACTAGAGTCGCCTTGGGATCCCTGGATCTGGACCCGTAGCAAGGAACCTTGAAGTTCTGACGAGACGCCATCAGATCCATGTCTGGAATGCCCCATAATTGAGTCAACTGGGCAAAGATCTCCGGGTGGAGTTCCCACTCCCCCGGATGGAATGTCTGACGACTCAGAAAATCCGCTTCCCAGTTTTCTACACCTGGGATGTGGATCGCAGATAGATGGCAGGAGTGATCCTCCGCCCATTGTATTATTTTGGTCACTTCTTTCATCGCTAAGGAACTCCTTGTTCTCCCCTGATGATTGATATACGCAACAGTCGTCATGTTGTCTGATTGGAATCTTATGAATCTGGCCTTTGCAAGCTGAGGCCAAGCCCTGAGAGCATTGAATATCGCTCTTAGTTCCAGAATGTTTATCGGGAGAAGAGACTCTTCCCGAGACCATAGTCCCTGAGCTTTCAGGGGATCCCAGACCGCGCCCCAGCCCACTAGGCTGGCGTCGGTCGTGACAATGACCCACTCTGGTCTGCGGAAGCTCATTCCCTGGGATAGATGGTCCAGGGTCAGCCACCAACGGAGTGAATCTCTGGTCTTCTGATCTACTTGAATCACTGGAGACAAGTCTGTATAGTCCCCATTCCACTGTTTGAGCATGCACAGTTGTAATGGTCTTAGATGAATTCGCGCAAAAGGAACTATGTCCATTGCTGCAACCATCAACCCTACTACTTCCATGCACTGAGCTACGGAAGGACGTGGAACAGAGTGAAGAACTTGACAAGCGCTTAGAAGTTTTGACTTTCTGACATCTGTCAGAAAAATCCTCATTTCTAAGGAATCTATTATTGTTCCCAAGAAGGGAACTCTTGTTGACGGAGACAGAGAACTTTTTTCTATGTTCACCTTCCATCCGTGAGATCTGAGAAAGGCCAGAACGATGTCTGTATGAGCCTTTGCTTTTGAAAGGGACGACGCTTGTATTAGAATGTCGTCCAAGTACGGTACTACTGCAATGCCCCTCGGTCTTAAAACCGCTAGAAGGGACCCAAGTACCTTTGTGAAAATCCTTGGAGCAGTGGCTAACCCGAATGAGAGGGCCACAAACTGGTAATGTTTGTCCAGAAAGGCGAACCTTAGGAACTGATGATGTTCTTTGTGGATAGGAATATGTAGGTACGCATCCTTTCGATCCACGGTAGTAATAAATTGACCTTCCTGGATAGTGGGTAGAATCGTTCGAATGGTTTCCATTTTGAACGATGGTACCCTGAGAAATTTGTTTAGGATCTTTAAATCCAGAATTGGTCTGAAGGTTCCCTCTTTTTTGGGAACTACGAACAGATTTGAGTAAAATCTGGGTGTATTACTCCCATCTTTAACAGGTCTTCTACACAATGTAAGAACGCCTGTCTCTTTATTTGGTTTAAGGATAAGTGAGACATGTGGAACCTTCCCCTTGGGGGTAGTTCTCTGAATTCCAGAATATAACCCTGAGAAACTATTTCTAGTGCCCAGGGATCCTGAACATCTCTTGTCCAAGCCTGAGCAAAGAGAGAGAGAGTCTGCCCCCTACTAGATCCGGTCCCGGATCGGGGGCTACTCCTTCATGCTGTTTTGTTAGCAGCAGCAGGCTTTTTGGCCTGCTTACCCTTGTTCCAGCCTTGCATAGGTTTCCAGGCTGGTTTGGGCTGTGAGGCATTACCCTCTTGCTTAGAGGATGCAGAATTAGAAGCCGGTCCGTTCCTGAAATTGCGAAAAGAACGAAAATTAGACTTATTCTTGGCCTTGAAAGGCCTATCTTGTGGAAGGGCGTGGCCCTTTCCCCCAGTGATGTCTGAGATAATCTCTTTCAATTCTGGCCCAAAGAGAGTTTTACCTTTGAAAGGGATGTTAAGCAATTTTGTCTTGGATGATACATCCGCTGACCAAGACTTTAGCCAAAGCGCTCTGCGCCACAATTGCAAACCCTGAATTTTTCGCCGCTAATCTAGCTAATTGCAAATCGGCATCCAAAATAAAGGAGTTAGCCAACTTAAGAGCGTGAACTCTGTCCATAACCTCCTCATATGGAGTCTCTCTACTGAGCGACTTTTCTAGTTCCTCAAACCAGAACCACGCTGCTGTAGTGACAGGAACAATGCACGAAATGGGTTGTAGGAGGTAACCTTGCTGTACAAAAATATTTTTAAGCAAACCTTCTAATTTTTTATCCATAGGATCTTTGAAAGCACAACTATCCTCGATAGGAATAGTAGTTCGCTTGTTTAGAGTAGAAACTGCCCCCTCGACCTTAGGGACTGTCTGCCATAAGTCCTTTCTGGGGTCGACCATAGGAAATAATTTCTTAAATATAGGGGGGGGAACAAAAGGTATGCCGGGCTTCTCCCACTCCTTATTCACTATGTCCGCCACCCGCTTGGGTATAGGAAAAGCGTCGGGGTGCACCGGAACCTCTAGAAACTTGTCCATCTTGCATCATTTCTCTGGAATGACCAAGTTGTCACAATCATCCAGAGTAGATAACACCTCCTTAAGCAGTGCGCGGAGATGTTCTAATTTAAATTTAAATGTCACAACATCAGGTTCAGCTTGTTGAGAAATTTTTCCTGAATCTGAAATTTCCCCATCTGACAAAACCTCCCTCATGGCCACTTCAGATTGGTGTGAGGGTATGACAGAACAATTATCATCAGCGCCCTCCTGCTCTTCAGTGTTTAAAACAGAGCAATCGCGCTTTCTCTGATATGCAGGCATTTTGGATAAAATATTTGCTATGGAGTTATCCATTACAGCCGTCAATTGTTGCATGGTAATAAGCATTGGCGCGCTAGATGTACTAGGGGCCTCCTGCGTGGGCAAAACTGGTGTAGACACAGTAGGAGATGATGTAGTATCATGTCTACTCCCCTCATCTGAGGAATCATCTTGGGCAATTTCATTATCTGTGGCAGTACTGTCCTTACTTTGTTTGGAAGCTATGGCACAATTATCACACAATTTTGAATGGGGAGACACACTGGCTTTCATACATATAGAACATAGCTTATCCGAAGGCACAGACATGTTAAACAGGCTTAAACTTGTCAATAAAGCACAAAAACCGTTTTAAAACAAAACCGTTACTGTCACTTTAAATTTTAAACAGAGTACACTTTATTACTGAATATGTGAAAAAGTATGAAGGAATTGTTCAAAATTTACCAAAATTTCACCACAGTGTCTTAAAGCATTAAAAGTATTGCATACCAATTTTCAGAGCTTTAACCCTTAAAATAACGGAACCGGAGCCGTTTACAAAATTAACCCCTATACAGTCCCAGCTACAGTCTTTGCTGTGACCTAACTAAGCCCAGAGGGGAATACGATACCAAATGACGCCTTCTAGAAACTTTTCCAACTATTTTCAGGTCCTCACACATGCATCTGCATGTCTTGCTCTCAAAAACAACTGCGCAATAATGGCGCGAAAATGAGGCTCAGCCTACAACTGGGAAGGCCCTTCCTGACTGGAAAAGGTGTCTAACACAGTGCCTGACGTTAAAAAACGTTCCCCAAGTTTATAAGTGTGAATTATCAGCATTAACATGTATAAAATGTCCAAATAAAGCAATCGATTTAGCCCATAAAAGTGTCTACCAGTTTTATAGCCCATATTAAGCCCTTTATTCTGTTTGAAACTAAGAAAATGGCTTACCGGTCCCCATGAGGGGAAATGACAGCCTTCCAGCATTACACAGTCTTGTTAGAAATATGGCTAGTCATACCTTAAGCAGAAAAGTCTGCTAACTGTTTCCCCCAACTGAAGTTACTTCATCTCAACAGTCCTATGTGGAAACAGCAATCGATTTTAGTTACTGTCTGCTAAAATCATCTTCCTCTCACAAACAGAAATCTTCATCTTTTTCTGTTTCAGAGTAAATAGTACATACCAGCACTATTTTAAAATAACAAACTCTTGATAGTAGAATAAAAAAACTACATTTAAACACCACATACTCTTAACCATCTCCGTGGAGATGTTGCCTGTGCAACGGCAAAGAGAATGACTGGGGTGGGCGGAGCCTAGGAGGGACTATATGGCCAGCTTTGCTGGGACTCTTTGCCATTTCCTGTTGGGGAAGAGATATTCCCGCAAGTAAGGATGACGCCGTGGACCGGACACACCAATGTTGGAGAAAATTGAATTCTCTATCTGAATAATTAAAGAAAAAAATTGGGTTTAGTATCCCTTTAAGTTTCTCTTATTAACCTTTTCTGCTGATGGCAAATAGTGGCATATAACAACAGGCAATAAAAAGAGTCTGTCCAAACAAGGCTTATTTAGGTTTCCATAGTCTTGCACAAACAGAGATAAATAGAAAACTAGTTCAAACATGGCAACACTCATTACTTTATAGAAACTAAATTATTTTATAGAAACTAAACCTTTACAGTTATATTCAATATTTAATTGTAAAATACATCTACATAGTAATCGAAAGAATAATCTTTGCTTTGAATTCATCATTATGCCTAGCATGCATTTACTGTTTATTATCCCTTTAATGAAATGACTGGATAAAAAACTAATAATGATGAACAATTTAGTGAAGAGACCACCAATTACTTTTTCTGATCTAAAATTTTCATCTGAACTCATATTACACATGTCCTAAAAGTAGAACAGTGGTAAACCTTTAAAAATAAGAACACAAATAAAAGGCCCATTAACACAAAACTGAAACATTACAAACATTTAAAGAAAGAAAAAAAAAAATAGACTTATAAAGTCAGATTTATGAACAAATCACATATAAACAGTGATTAAACAGTGAATAAATACTAGATTAGTTTGATAATATGCAGACATATTTGTATAAAAATACATTAGTTGATATAGAGGCCAGTTAGGGACAGTTAAATAAATGAGTCATAAGAGTGGGAAACCAATGACCAATGTAGAATACAGCAGTGTTGAAAAATAGTAGTGTAGACTCCAGACGTAAAGGGCCACTAAAGTCAAATTTAAACTTTCATTATTCAGATAAAGCAACAATTTAAATAAACTGTCCAATATACTTCCATCATCAAAAAATGAGCATATTCTTTTTATATGCCCAATTTCTGAGGTTCTAGCTCCTAGTGAGCATGTGCAAAAGTGAACAGTTTATACGTATATGCCTTTTGTGATTGGCTGATGGCTGTCACTTGATAAGGAAGAGGGAAATTGGATTAACTTTTAAATTTGTCAAAAAATATTCTGTTACTCATTTAAAATTCACAGTATGTGCTATTGCATTGTATTTGTATCATTGTGTATTTGTCAATTATTCAGTTCTACTATATTCAGTGTTACTTTAATAGAAAATGTAAATCCCACAATTTTTAGATTTAAATTACAGTAAAAGGGGGACAAAAAAAAATGCAAATATACTACACAATTAAAAATTTCATAGTACAAACTCAAGGTAATAATGTCTTTATTAGTGCTTGTGGGGTGTTTTATTGACCACTAATAGAGAGGCAGAAGTCTTCCTTATCAGCCTGTAAGCCTCTATTTCATGGACCAGTTTTGTAAAGACTTGCACTTTCTTTTAGCCATTTCATAAAAAGAAATTACATTTTTAACATGTTTAAATCATGGGTCAACAAATCTGTTTAAAATTTAGGAGACAGATCTATTTTTAGGAGCCAGAGGTAAAATTCCAGAAGCCAGTGGCTCCCAAGCTCCTGGGTTTCTCGAGCCCTTGTTTAAATAGTGTTCTTTCAAATGAATTATAGACATTTCTTGAGTATAATGTCCCCTTAAAAGCATCTATGCTCTGCCTGTAAACTGTGATGAGTGAGGGAAGTTGTGTTGTTGGGTGAAGGAGGAAATGGATTAGAAGGAAGGGGATGGAAAATGTAATGTGGAAAGTTAATATGAGTATGCTAGGCTCTCCAGGGAGTGCGAGTCCGAGAGCAAAGGAAGTGGCTTTGGGTCTTAAGCCAAGGTTTAACTCTAGAGGGAAAATGTGTGGTGCGAAAACGGAAGGAGAGTAAATTGGTCAACTGGAAAGAACACAAAACTGAGCAAAATGAATTGATTATAATGGTAGTTGACAGCACAAGTACTCTATGCTAATAAGGAGTCACGAATGCTAAAAATGGCTTGGTATGAATTGGATAAATTACAATGAGAATATGACATTTCAACTACTCAATAAAACATGACAAATATCTCTGCAACGGGATTATGAGATTCACATAAAATGAACACAGAGCATCACTAATAAAAATAAAGTTGGAAATAACTTGTATGGTTGGCATTTTGTCAGCTTTTATATAGCCTCCTTGTGAAAATTCACAAGAGCCCACTTAGATTTCGTAACGGTTATGTGATGTGAAATTAGTTTCTTACTCTGCAAATTCATGCCACAACTGATGAAACAGATAGAAATTGCTTCTATCTGAACAAGACTTACAGATTTTTAGCAAGAAGAGTGCTAACAAACTGGTTAATCTGCATGTGTATTTAAAATACACTTCCTACTTATTTAGATTTTTTTTTTAACTGGTTCGAAGGAGGAGTTTAATATGGAGCATGTTAGCTAGAACTGAGAAAGAGACCTACCATATATACTACTATATAAATGAGTCATTAAGACCATGTTACCTCTAGTACATACCCCAACACATAGTGTCTAACACCTGGTCCAACCATTCTACAGTGACAAATGCCCTCTCATGTAGTATCAACCCATGTCAGAGCAGATCATGGAAACTAAATCCTCAGATCCTACAAGATCCTATTCTATCCCAAAATGTAAAACATTGCGCCCATTACCTTGCCAATAATATTAACACTAGGCATAACCCTCTCATGTGTGGGGTTCACCAAAAGCTTATATACAGGGCATTTTAATAGGTTAACGACCAAGTGTAATAGAGCTAAATCTCAGTGACTCCTTCTACAAAAGGAAATACAGCAATTACAGGCCAATCATAAACTAAACCCACTTATCACCCTAATCCTACATTTCTTTTGAGTAAACGCGCCGAGTTCGATAAACTTTTAACAGAAAAGATAGTATTAGATGTACATTAATTTATATACACTAATAAACCGGATAGTATGCTAGCCAGAAAGATTAAAACCATTACAAGGTCCACCTCAATCCCCTTAATTCAGAAGAATCAAAACAATAAGGCCCAAGACTAGATGGGTTCACAGGTGCCTACTATATAAAATGCTTTCCAACATATTCGCATCTCCTTCATTATTTAGCTATGAATAGCCAGAATCTAGGTTATTCCAAAATCCAGGAAAAATAAGCAAAATTGTAGTAATTTTAGGCCAATCTCAGCAATCAAAAAGGACATTAAATTATTCACTAAGACTTAAAGGACCACTCAATGCAGTAGAATTGCATAATAAACAAGGGCAACAAGGCACATAATTTTCACATAGTGCTAATTTACAAAGAAACTAATTAAAGGTAGCCTACAGATGATATCTTAATCCAACTAGATTAAACCTGTGTGGTTCACCTTAGAAGTCAGCTTGCTCTAGAGGTTGTGGGGAAAGAGTTACTTACCAGCACATGTTTGTAAAGTGCTTATGGAAAGAGACTGATCCTGTTAAACTCTATTATTGATAAAGAAATTAATTGCACACCCGTTTAAACTTTACTTCACTACCCCCTTCATGGGATTAACCAAACCTACATCTAATGATTGACTGAAATGACACCTGCCAGTTACCGAGAACAGTCCAAAGAGCTGCATGGGCATGACAAGGGAGTGTTGGTTTCTGCTGTATACACTAGTCATTTAATATGCAATTGTTTTAATAATAATGTTTATTTTATTGGGACTTTAAAATGTAATTTTATTGTGTTAAACTATGAACAGAAAACACTTTCCAGCACCTGGAAAATGTATTTATTCCCCTTGTGATGCCATTACTGGGATCCAGACATTCCTTGAAAGAACTATTTATATATATAAATATATATATATTATTATTATTTTTTACACATACAAAACACTATTGACCATGAAAAGATTTAAAAAGAAAAGTTTTGAGTGAGGAAAGAGGGATACATTGAGAATCAGGTTAATTCCATCCTTAAAATTTAAAAGACAGTGGTTCATAAGAACAAGGTCAGTCAGCAGACATTAGGGACAACAAAGCTACAGACCAGCAGTGGGTGAAAAATTTCCACTGGACCGTAATGCTCATATTCTATGACGAGTCCAATTTTCAGCTTTGCCCAACACCTGGTCGTCTAATGGTTAGACGGAGATCTGGAGGGGCCTACAAGCCACATTGTCTCATACCCACTGTGAAATTTGGTGGAGGATAGATTATGTGGGGGTGTTTCAGCAAGGCTGTAATAGGGCAGATTTATCTTTGTGAAGGACGCATGAATAAAGCCACATACAAGGTTATCCTGGAAGAAAACTTGTTTTCTTTTGCTCTGACAATGTTCCCCAACTCTAAAGATTGTTTTTTTCCCCATCAGGAAAATGCTCCATGTCACACATCCAGGTCAATCAAGGTGTGGATGGAGGACCACCAAATCAAGACCCTGTCATGGCCAGCCTAATATTCAGACCTGAACCCCATTAAAAACCTCTGGATTGTGATCAAGAGGAAGATGGATATTCACAAGCCATCAAACAAAGCTGAGCTGCTTGAATTTTTGTGCCACAAGTCGCATAAAGTCACCTAACAGCAGTGTGACAGACTAGTGGAGAGCAGCCAAAACGCATGAAAGGTGTGATTGAAAATCAAGGTTATTCCACCAAATATTGATTTTTGAACTTTTGCTAAGTTAAAACATTAATATTGTGTTTTTTTACAAATGAATATGAACTTGTTTTCTTTGCATTATTCGAGGTCTGAAAACACCATCTTTTTTGTTATTTTAACAAGTCGTTATTTTCTGCAAAAAGATACTCTGACAATATTTTTATTTGGAATTTGTGAGAAATGTCAGTAGTTTATAGAATAAAACAAAAATATTAATTTTACTCAAACACATAACTATAAATAGTAAAACCAGTTGTCTTTTCCAGAGCTGTATATGTAGAAGACTTGCTATATGTAGAACACTAGGATCAGGTGCCTCAAAAAGTGTGAATATAAAAAGACTGTGCACAACAGAAAGTTAAACTGCATGCTCTATCAGAAACATGAATCTTTAATTCTGACTTAAGTGGCCATTTAAAGAGACAGTAATGTCAAACAAACGTGCATGATTCAGATAGAGAATTGAATTTTAAGCAATTTTCCAATGTATTTCTATTATCAATTTTGCTTAATTCCCTTGGTATCCTCTCTATTAAAGAGTAATCCTAGGTGAACTCAGGAGCGTGCACATGTCCATAGCTATTTGGCATCAATCTTGCAACAATGTTTAAAGCAATGTTATTCATATTTGCAATCTCTGCTGCAGCAGCGTATCTGTAGCATTCTATAGCAGTAGTGTTTTTAACTATGTATAATATTACTAAAAACATTGTTGCAGACACTGCTGCCAGATGGCTAAGGACATGTGTACACTCTTGAGCTCACCTATGGTTGCTGTTTAACAAAGAAAACTAACCAAAATGAATGATAGAAGTAAAATTAAAAGTTGTTTACAATTCAATGCTATATCGAATCCATTAAAGCTTAATTTTTATTTTAATGTCCCTTTAATATAGAAAAGGCTAATACATATTTTTTTTTACCAATTTACTTCCGTTACAAACTTTGCTTTATTCTTCTTTATCGAAGCGTAAACCTAGGTCATCCATGTGTTTTAGCACTTTATGACAGCAGCATTTGCACTAATGTTTTAGATTGTTGCAGACACTGCTGTCATAAAGTGCTAAAGGAGGTATGGGGAACCTTGGCCCTCCAGATGTTTTAGAACTACATTTCCCATGATGCTCAACTGGACTTCAGAGCACCTAAGCATCATGGGTAATGTAGTTCTGAAACATCAGGAGTGCAAAATGTTCCCAATCCCTGCACTAAAGACACATGCACACTAATAGATTTACTTTTTAACAAAAGATACCAAGACAAAAAAAAAAAAAAATGTGATAATATAAATAAATTGGAAAGGTTGTTTTTTTAGATTGTATGCTCTATCTAAACTATGAAAGGCTCAATTTAAAATAAATAGGAGTTCTATCTAACCTAAAGCAAAGTCTGCCACAACGCCTTAATATACTGATATGGAATGTTTTATACAGTACACAGTAGGTCTTCTTTAAACATTATACATTTCAAAATCAAGTGAAGATTAAAATAGAAAGAAAGAAAAAAAAGAGAGAAAGTAGTTTAGCCTTTTCAGGAAATGTTTTGTTTCTTTTCTTCCAGGAAATCCTTTTTGGAATGATACATCAGTGCCTGATATCCTAGGAAGCTATTGTCTAAATCTTCTGCACAATGCAAGAACAGAGACTTAGAGACTTCAAAGTGATACTCAAGTAAGAATGAAACGTTCATGATTCAGATAAATCAATGACATTTTAAACTTTTTAATTTACTTATTTTTAATCTAATTTGCTTTGTTCTATTGGTATCATTTGTTAAAGAGTAAATCTAGGTAGGCTAATAGGAGCTCAGGAGCGTGCACGTATCTTTAGCATTCTATGACAGCAGCGTTTAGAACCAATCATGTAGAACATTGCTATAAATATTTGCAAACACTGCTAAAGACACACGTGCATGCTTCGGAGATCACCTAGGATTACACTTTAAAAGGGACATAACCCCTTTTAAAGAGTTGTATGATTCAGATAGAACATACAATGTTAACTTTCCCACCTGGGTGCTAAGATTTTTTAATGTTTTTTTTGTTTTTTGTTTTTTATGTTTTGAACAAAAACAAATTAAACTTTTTTTTTTTTTTTCAGACCCCCAAGAATTACAAAGGTTAGGCAATTACCTTTCCAATGGTGGGTCTTGGGGGTCTGTAGCTGCTTAGATGCCTGAGATACAGGCTTCTAAGTAGCATGCCCCCTGCTCCTATACTTAACATTGTTAAGTATAAATAAAGTTGTGCGGTGACGTCATCACGTTATTGCGCGTGACGTTACCTTGCAAAACATGAAGCCCCTGCGATGCCTGTCACTCTACAGGCACGATCGCCGGGGTAGCAGTGGGTGGGAGCCCCCAGATCTCCCTCAAGTGGGAGAGTGCTAGCGACGGCTCTGAGCCGTTGTTAGCACCAGAGTGGGAAACTCTGCGACGGCTCAGAGCCGTCGTTAGCACTCAAAGGGTTAAACAACTAACAAGTTTTCTTCGCTTATCAAATTTTCTTTGTTTTCTTGTTATCCTTTGTTGATAACAAGGAAAGTAAGTTCAGGAGCGTGTTATACATTAGCAGGAGCACTAGATGGCAGCACTATTTCCTGTCATGTAGTGCTCCAGCCATCTGCACGCAGGTAGCTAGATCTATCTTCAACAAAGAATAACAAGAGAATGAAGCAAATTTGATAACAGACGTAAATTGAAAACTTTCATAAAATTGCATTCTCTATCTGAATCATAAGAGAAAAGAAAAATATGGGGTTTCTTAACCCTTTAACAAAGGATACCAAGAGAACTAATCAAAATATGATCATAAAAGCAAATTAGAAAGTTGGTTAAAATTTCAAGCTCTGTTCAGTCCATTTAAGTTTAATTTTTACTTTAATGTTCCCTTAACATAAAAATGATTTTGTACACAACACATTGAAGTTTAAACCACAAATGTGCAGTTAATGAGTATTTGAAGATATCCATAACTAATGCATAATGTCACTAAAATAAACACGGTTTTTCACAGAAACAGCAAGATGGTAAAAAGAAAGTCTGCTATTCCTTTCTGAGAATCCAGTGGGAAGCGACTTTTGAATATATACATGTGTTTCTCTTTTCTATTGTTTATTGTAATATAAATGTCACCAAGCAAAGCAGAACCCTACAATATGCATAGAGCAAGTGTTTAGTTGTGGTAATAAAAAGCTGTCACTTCTTGTTTCATAACACTCAACAGCTTTCCCCCCCCCCACACACAAAATAAAAAACTATATATTCTTAGAAAAGCAAAACGTGAGTAAATTTAACTGAGGCTGTTTTATTACACCAAAAAAATGCATTATGCAATGTAATTGGCTAACAAACAATCAGAACAGGAATTAGACGCACATGCCAAAACCTGCTAGATGCTAAAAGGCTAATGGTTTTAAAAAGGTGCAGTATTATTACATATCCAAATAAATGTTTTATTTTAACACAAATAGTTAATCTTCTCTCAGCCTTTGACAAATATATTTCAAGATTAGAAGCCACTTAGGGCTCTATTTATCATTCCAATTCTCCTATATTTTCTCCTAAAAGTTCTCATGAGAAATAATTCTCCTATTTATCATTCAAAAATACTCCTAAAATTGGGCAAGTTCGACTGTAAAATTCTCCTACTCTGTTCTAACTCTCCTTGGAGAACATGTTCTCCAAAAAAAGGGTTAAATTAGATCTTTTTAGTCGTATTTCATATAGTTCTCCTCATAATTCTCCTAGTTACAAATTTATCATTTATATTCTCCTGTGGAGGACTGAAAGTTCTCCTGCAAGTTCCTACCTTAAAGTTCTCCATAGTTAATGTGGAGAACAGCATTAGAAATCTATTCTCTACCAGTTGTAGAAGCAGTTACACACAAAAAAAGGGCTCTACAAGGTGCAAAAATGATCTATAACAAAGCACAATAATAATGGTTATTGGAGTGCAATAATAATTTATGATGGAGTAAAAAAAATATATATATATAATGGAGCACCAAAATAATATATAACAGAGCACAAAAATGATATCTATTGGGGCATAAAAATAAGATATAAAAAAGCACTAAAATTGAAGCACAAAAACAATGAAAATGTAGATCTATTTTCTTATATGAAAATTTGCTGAAGAGGGGCGTTAACAAAGCTACTAGGAAAGCTGTATAAAGATTTCTATTGGTTTATATATGATTGACATGGAGAATAGTTGCTTATTTTTAGTGATAAATAAGGAGAAGATACTAATCCGACTGGAGAAATTTATCATTAGTTCTCCCCAGCTCTCCTATGGAGAAAAAACAACTTTTTTATGATAAATATGGGCGCACATGTGCTCCTCTCCTAAGGAGAGCTGTGGAGAACCGATAGGAGAACAGAAAGGAGAATTCCCCAAATGATTGATAAATGAAGCCCTAAGAATTCAGATGAGCCAGACAGACCAGGGCTTGAGAAATCCTAGAAGTCAGAAAGCTATAGCTACTAGAATGTGTTCTAGCTACTCAGTAGTTTTGTTGGCTTAAAGGGACAGTCTAGTTCAAAATTAACTTTCATGATTCAGATAGGGCATGTCATTTTAAACAACTTTCCAATTTACTTTTATCACCAATTTTGCTTTGTTCTCTTGGTATTCTTAGTTGAAAGCTAAACTTAGGAGATTCATATGTAAATTTCTTAGACCTTGAAGGCCGCCCCTTAATGAATGCATTTTGATCGTTTTTTTTACCACTAGAGGGTGTGAGTTCATGTGTGTCATATAGATAACTGTGCTCACGAACGTGGAGTTACCTAGGAGTAAGCACTGATTGGCTAAAGTGCAAGTCTGATAAAAAAGAACTGAAATAAGGGGGCAGTTTGCAAAGGCTTAGAAACAAGGTAATCACAAAGGTAAAATGTGTATTAGAACTGTGTTGGTTATGCAAAAATAGGGAATGGGTAATAAAGGGATTATCTTTCTTTTAAAACAATAAAAAGTCTGGTGTTGACTGTCCCTTTAACTGCTGAGCCATTTCCACTCCTGTGCTGAGCTGTTTTGCAGTTTTTAGATGTGGTTTATATTTAGGCCCTACTGTAGATCATTTTACAGTTAGAAATCCACACATCATCTTTCTTACAGGATGCCCAGAAGATTCAAACAATTATTTTATGTATATATATTGTGACATGTAAGAAACCTGCATCAAAAGGTGTGAAAAACATGTATTTTGTAATTAACCCCTTAAGGACCACAACACTTTTCCATTTTCTGACCGTTTGGGACCAGGGCTATTTTTACATTTCTGCAGTGTTAATGTTTAGCTGTAATTTTCTTCTTACTCATTTACTGTACCCACACATGTTATATACAGTTTTTCTCAACATTAAATGCTTTTCTTGCAAGTTATAGGGCAATAAATACAAGTAGCACTTTGCTATTTCCAAACCATTTTTTTTCCAAAATTAGCGATAGTTAGATTGCAACACTGATATCCATCAAGAATCCCTGAATAACCCTTCACATGTATATATATATATATATATATATATATATATATTTTTTTTTTTTTTTTTTTTTTTGTAGACAACCCAAAGTATTGATCTAGGCCCATTTTGGTATATTTCATGCCACCATTTAACCGCCAAATCCGCGCAAATAAAAAAAATTGTTCACTTTTTCACAAACTTTAGGTTTCTCACTGAAATTATTTACAAACAGCTTGTGCAATTATGGCACAAATGGTTGTAAAAGCTTCTCTGTAATCCCCTTTGTTCAGAAATAGACATATATGGCTTTGGCATTGCTTTTTGGTAATTAGAAGGCCTCTAAATGCCGCTGCGCACCACACGTATTATGCCCAGCATTGAAGGGGTTAATTAGGTAGCTTGTAGGGTTAATTTTAGCTTTAGTGTAGAGATCAGCCTCCCACCTGACACATCCCACCCCCTGAACCTTCCCTTGGCTGCCCACCTGCTGCTCCCACCCACCAATGATCTGCGCCATCAATGCCCGATGCAGAGAGGGCCACATAGTGGCTCTCTCTGTATCGGTGTTAAAAAAAAAAAAAAAAGGAAGGTATTACAGTGATGCCTCAATACCAAGGCATCACTGTAACACCTTAAAAGTGGTTGGAAGCAATTTAATATACTCCAGCAGGTAAAAGGGATAATTGGAAACAAATAAAAGTGGAGGAAAATAAATTACAGTAAATAAACTTTCCAATTTACATTATAAAATGTCCCACTTTTTCTTTGGATTCTTGGTAGAACTGTAGCTCCCTTCCATGAGAGCGTACTGACATAGGATCAAGAGCTCTATATGTATAACACTGTTGCAAATTATTACGCCTATTTAAGTATGCTCTCATAGGAGGAGGCTAAGAATCAACAAGGATACCAAGAAGTAAATTAGGTAAAGAAGTAAATAGGAGCTTTTTTGTTTTGTGTGGGTGTTTTTATTTTATTGCATGCTCTGTCTGAATAAAGAACGTTTCATTTTGAAATGCATGCTCCTCTTACAGATTATCAAGAAGTTTTAGCCACAGCACAATTTCTCAAATGCAGTGCTTTGTTTCTGGTGACAAACACGAAACAATTTTTTTTTAAAAATCCAATTTACTTCTACTATCAAATTTGCTTCATTCTCTTGGAGTTCTTTGTTGAAGGTGCAGCAATGAACTATTGGGAGCTAGCTGAACACATCGGGAGAACCAATGACAAGAGGCATACACTCACCGGCCACTTTATTAGTTACACCTTGCTAGTACCGGGTTGGACCCCATTTTGCCTTCAGAACTGCCTTAATTCTTTGTGATAAAGATTCAACAAGATGTTGAAAACATTCCTCCGACATTTTGGTCCATATTGACATGATAGCATCACACAGTAGCTGCAGATTTGTCGGCTGCATGTCCATGATACGAATCTTCTGTTCCACCACCTCCCAAAGGTGCTCTATTGGATTGAGATCTGGGGACTGTGGAAGCCATTGGAGTACAGGGAACTCATTGTCATGTTCAAGAAACCAGTTTGAGATGATTTGAGCTTTGTGACATGGTGCATTATCCTGCTGGAAGTAGTCATCTGAAGATGGATACTCTGTAGTCATAAAGGGATGGACATGGTCAGCAACAATACTCAGATAGGCCGTGGTGTTTATACCAGTGCTTGACAAATGTGTTTAAAAATTAGGAGCCAGTAAGAATATTTAGGAGCCAGGCACATTTTTAGGAGCCAGACCGTTGGATTTGTATATAGACATATGGAGAATAACCCAAAAAGTTAGGAGGCAGGGGAAAAAAATTCTAGGAGCCAGTGGCTACCAGGCTCCTGGGTTTGTTGAGCCCTGGTTTATACGATGCTCAATTGGTACTAAGGAGCCTTAAGTGTGCAAAGAAAATATCCCCCACACTATTACACCACCAGCCTGAACCGTTGATACAAGACAGGATGGATCCATGCTTTCCTGTTTACACCAAATTCTTACCCTACCATCTGAATGTCGCAGCCGAAATTGAGACTCATCAGACCAGGCAACGATTTTCCAATCTTCTATTGTCCAAGTTTGAGTCTTTGCAAATTGTAGCCTCAGTTTCCTGTTCTTAGCTGACAGTAGTGGCACCCAGTGTGGTCTTTTGCTGCTGTAGCCCATCTGCTTCAAGGTTCGATGTGTTGTGTGTTCAGATATGGTACTCTGCATACCTTGGTTGTAATAAGTGGTTATTTGATTTATTGTTGCCTTTCTATCATCTTGAACCAGTCTGACCATTCTCCTCTGACATCAACAAGGCATTTTCATCCACACAACTGCTGCTCACTGGATATTTTCTCTTTTTCAGACCATTCTCTGTAGACCCTAGAGATGGATGTGCGTGAAAATCACAGCAGATCAGCAGTTTTTGAAATACTCAGACCAGCCCGTCAGGCACCAACAAGCATGCCACGTTCAAAGTCACTTAAATCCCCTTTCTTTCACATTTTAATGCTTGGTTTGAACTTCAGCAAGTCGTCTTTACCAAGTCTAGATGCCTAAATGCATCGAGTTGCTGCCATGTGATTGGCTGATTAGAAATTTGTGTTACCAAGCAATTTAACAGGTTAACCTAATAAAGTGGCCGGTGAGTGTATATGTGAAGCAACCAATCAGCAACTATCTACTGAGCTTACCTAGGCATGTTTTTAAACAAAGGATACTAAGAGAACAAAGTAAATTAGATAAAATAAGTAAATTAGAAAGCTGTTTTAAATTGCATGTTCCATCGGAATCATGAAACTTTAATTTTAACTTTGCAGTCCCTTCAATTGATTCTCAATGATTACATGCAACAGTATAAGTGGTGGGGCTGTTTTATTGCTCAGTTCTACAATAGGGTAACTGTGGTTTACAATGTATAAGCAGCACTACAGGCAGTTTCCCATGTCCTTGTGTGATATCTGCAAACATCTGTATATTTGCTAAAATACCATCTGCATTCCATGTTAAAATCATAAAACATGGGAATTTTGGTTTTTCCTAACGCAAAACAACCACTTAAATCCCAAAGGAGTCCTAGAAAGATCATTCAAATGACAATTATAAGGCATTGGACCCAAGTTCTGTATAACCACTATTTCCTTTTCCAATTAAAGAAAACATGTACCATTTGTCCGACAATCATAAACAAGCTGACCACCAACTTCCAGCTGAGTTCTGTTTTCTCAATGCATAAATTATCATAAATTATTCAATTTTCATAGCAAGTAAAATTGCAGTATTTATATACTAACAAACACAAGCATACAGGCAAAAGGGACAGTAAAGTCAAAATTAAACTTACATGGATTGGATAGAGCACACAATTAAAATAAAATAAAAAAAACTTTCTAATTTTCTCCTAGTATCAATTATTCTTCATTCTCTTGGAATCTTTATTTGAAAAAGCAGGAATGAAAGCTTTGGAGCCGGCCCATTTTTGGTTCAGCACCCTAGATAGCACTAGCGCAACCAGGTGCTGAACCTGAAACAGGCCGGCTCCAAAGCTTTCATTCCTGCTTTTTCAAATAAAGATACAAAGAGAACGAAGAAAAACATAATTTATGCTTACCAGATAAATTCATTTCCTTCCGGATAGGGAGAGTCCACACCTTCATTCCTTACTGTTGGGAAATACAACATCTGGCCACCAGGAGGCAGCAAAGACACCCCAGCAAAAGGCTTAAAAATTTCTCCCACTTCCTCATTACCCCAGTCATTCTGCCGAGAGAACAAGGAAAAGTAAGATAAAAAACATTAGGGTATAAATGGTGCCAGAAGAATATAATAAATAATAGGGGATCGCCCATAGACAAAAAAAAAACGTGCGGGGGCCATGGACCCTTCCGAACCGGAAGGAAAGGAATTTATCTGGCAAGCATAAATTATGTTTTCCTTCCTAAGATAGGGAGAATCCACGGCTTCATTCCTTACTGTTGGGAAAACTATGCCCAAGCCTCGTTCTTAAAGGCCCAAGAGGAAGCCACTGCTCCCGTAGAATGATCCTCTCAGGAGGACGATGTCCCGCTGTGTCGTAAGCTTAGCGAATAACACTTCTTAACCAAAAAGATAGGGAAGTCGAAGTAGCCTTCTGCCCCTTACACTTCCGCAAATAGACAACAAACAAAGAGGAAGATTGTGTAAACTCCTTAGTAGCCTGAAGATAGAACTTCAAGGTGTGAACCACATCCAAATTGTAAAGTAAGCGATGAAGAAGGATTAGGACACAAGAAAGTAACCACAATCTCCTGTGGGAAAATATCTTGATTGAGTGTGCTTTCAAACTTATTCAAGTTCTAATTAAACATGATACAGGTACATTGGAACTTAATACATTTAGATGCAGAAATAAAAGAATATAATGAGCAAATCAAACAATTTGAGGACAAATTTAATTTTAATACAAAATATAAACTGTACCAACAAGAACTAGAACAAGAGCTGATTCAAAAAAAGAAACAAAAATTCCAAAGATATTTAGACGATTATCAACAAAACAAAGTATATAAGTGGAGATACCACACCTCAAACAGACGCATATATAATAGACATCTGGTGAGGGAAGACAATAGTGGCACAGAAAGTGAGCCAGACATATCAGATAATGAATGCCCCAACATAGATAGAAATAGTGCCACATATATTTTAACACCTCAAGCAACATATAATGAACCACAAGCCACAAATCCCAATGTACCAGTACCTACAGTACAGACCAGTATGTCATCTTTTTTAGCGTCAGGCCCAAATGCACAACCCTTAATAAGCCCCAGACCATATACAAGTCTAATACAGAACTTAATACATCAAACTCCCAATGCTACCAGGAGAGACCAGCGCAAAAATCAGGGGCCTGTCAGACAATCTGCCAGAAAGATATTGTTTGTATCTAACTGCTTGATATTATATAAACCAATTACAATGTTTCACATCTAGATACATGATTCTCAGGAGGTATTATTCACACACCTATATTAATATCTAGAGATTTTACAGGGATATTCTAGCATAAATTAAAATCCACATGGATGCATTTGAGTTTTGAATAGAAGCATTTTTGTAATATACATGTATTAGCAAAAATCCTTCTAATAAAAGCTATAGCTGCTTCAAAAGTGTATTTAAGTATGCACCGTGTACCAGCATTTTAAACAGAGCACTTACTCAGAGTGCCTAAGATGCTTGAATCATCTAGTAATGACTCAATTTGTTAATTGCCAACATGATACAAGCCCCACTGACTCTCTGAGCAGTTGCAGTATTTAAGATGCTGGTGCACTGAGAATATCTAGCTATATTTCACGTGCACATGCAGAGAAAAATGCTAGCACTAAAACAGTGATAACTTTTACTAGAAGTATTTTTGCCAATACATGTATATTGCAAATATGTTTCTATTGAAAGGTGTAATTCATCTATGTGCATTTAAATTTTGACAGGAATGTCCCTTTAAGTTTTTTGTTTTTTTAAACGTGTATGATTGAATAGTTAAACCAATAATGATAAAGTATGAATGGTTAAAAAATCGTTCCTATATTATTCAGTGAAATTTTTTCCTATATAATAGCAGGGATAAAGCATGCTTTGTTGTTACAGACTTTGTAACTCATTTTTCTATGAGTCTCTTTAGTGCTATATTGCCCCCCCTAACAGGTGCTTGTTGATTACAAAAATATCTGGCACCTATAGGTACTTACCATTAGTACTACTTTACCTACCATGTTGTTACTATTCTATACAAAATCATGAAAGAAAAAAATTTGTGTTCAGAAACCATTTAAAGAGTATTCCTAGATGAGCTCAGGAGTGTTCACGTATCTTTAGTCATCTGGCAGCTGAGTTTGCAACATTGTTTACAGCAGTGTTAAACATAGTTACAAACACTGCTGCCATATACTGCTATAGAAATGTGCATACTCCTGAGCTACCATCAGCCTACCTAGGTTTACACCAAACCACTGGTTTTCAAACCTGCCCTCAGGCCTCACAAACAGGCCAGATTTTGTGCAATAATCAGCTGACCAGTAAACATGGTTATTTTACCTGCACTCATTCAAGGTAATCCTGAAAACCTGGCCTGTTGGGGAGGCCCGAGGACAGGTTTGAAAACCAGTGGTCTAGACAAAGGATATCAAGAGAATGAAACAAATTAGGTAACAGAAGTAAAATTTGGTTAAAACGGCATGCCCAGACTTTCTATCTTCTATCTATTTTTCAAAATGACCAGCTCAACGAGATCTACCCACTAAAAATGGGTCAGCTCCTAAGCTTACATTCCTGCTTTTTCAAATAAAGATACCAAGAGAATGAAGAAAATTTGATAATAGGAGTAAATTAGAAAGTTGTTTAAAATTGCATGTTTTATAGTTGAATCAATAGAAAAAAATTGTGTTTCATATCCTTTAAGGTTGCATGATTTAGCAACACATTGATGTGCAAAAGCATACAGATACAGCAGATTAATCCTGATGACAAACTGACTATAACTTGGGTTAACAGGAGCAACACCTTGTGCCATGTTACAAAACACTGCATTCAAATTACTGCCATGTGTCCAACCATCAGACTGTTTAATGACCTGCCCCTTCACACACTGCGGTAGATAAAGCGGTATCCCTAGCAACCATACTCTAATCACGCCCCAGTGTTGAGATCGCGTAACTTGACCACATCATTTTGATCACATCGGCCGCGATCTACCAGCAGTGCCTTCGGGATCTTCTGGTAGATCCCAATCTACCTATTCGGCACCAATGCACTATATGAATCATTCAAGTTTAATGTTGGCTTTACATTCTCTATAATGATTTGTCAAATTATAAGATCTTGTTCCTATTAATGTATTTTACTATTATGTTTGCACACACTGCATCAATACATTTTGGTGTCAAAGTAGGTTTTATTGTTAGGCTAATGGGCAGAAATAACATGCAATGTAATCTGTGCAACAGTGAAATCTCATCCCCACACAAAAACATGCGGTATAGATTTACATGCTTAAACAAAAGGACTAAATCCTGATTGGATCTAAGTATAACAAAAGATTTGTACAATTATCAGGCTTTCAGTATTGCTTCCTATACAAAAGCGCCTTCCATATTCTAGAGAAGCATTCACCCTTTAAAAAGGTACAGTAAGCACCTTGCAATTCCAATTACTCTGCAGTCTTCTAATGAATTAAACTGGGTGAGTTTGAAAATGTTTTGAATGCAATAACACCTTGTTTGCTACCAACCAGGGGCGCAATCCGATATACGGCATAGGTTTCGGCACAAGCGAGGGAACCCGCGCCGCCCGTAATTTCACCTTGCACATCGGGGTATTACATATACCCCGCCGGCAGTTCCTAAAGTGCCGTAAGTCTGATAAACTAGCGATGTCCAGAAATAAGCGTAAGTACAAATTTCTGGAGTCGCTAGTGACTTACGGCACTTTAGAAACTGCCGGTGCCTAAGAAAACTAACTAAAATTTTAAATCTCCCGTAACTGTCTAACACGCCTCCCAAAAAAGAGCCCGACATGTATACCCCTATATCCGCAATCCCTCCCCTCTCATTACTAATATTAAATGTATTAACCCCTAAACCGCCATAGCCCACACCGCAAGTAATAACTAAATTATTAACCCCTAAACCGCCATAGCCCAATACCACAATAAACCTATTCTAGTATTAACCCCTAAACTGCCATAGCCCACATAGCCTATTAAATCTATTAACCCCGAATCTGCCGCCGCCAACGCCGCCGCCACTATAATAAAGTTATTAACCCCTAAACCTAAGTCTAACGCTAACACCCCCCTAACTTAATTATTATTTAAATAAATATAAATAATATTATTATTAACTAAAGTATTCCTATTTAAAACTAAATACTTACCTATAAAATAAACCCTAAGATAGCTACAATATAATTAATAATTAGATTGTAGCTATTTTAGGATTTATTTTTATTTTACAGGCAACTTTGTATTTATTTAGTTCAGACTAATGTCAAAGTTATGTCTATTTCCACTCCTCCTGTATCATGTGACAGCCATCAGCCAATTACAAATGCATATATATATATTCTGTGAATTCTTGCACATGCTCAGTAGGAGCTGGTGACTAAAAATGTGTAAATAAAAAAAGACTGTGCACATTTTGTTAAAGGAAGTAAATTGTAAAGTTGTTTAAAACTGCTGCTCTATCTGAATCATGAAAGTTTAATTTTGACTTGAATGTCCCTTTAAGACATATAGTTAAACTAAGCTCCGGAGAAGCAATGCACTACTGGGAGTTAGCTGAACATTTGGTGAGCCAAGCTGCATGAGTGTGAGTGAGAGAGAGAGAGAGAGAGAGAGAGAGACACTTTCAACAAATGATTCAATGAGATAGAAGTAAATCTAAAAGTCACTTAAAACTGCATTCTCTATCTGAATCATGAAAGATTTATTTAGACTTTCATGTGTCTTTAATGCTCATTTAATCGAGCAGCAGCAAGTCCTGTTTGTGGCCCTAACGACTGGAGATGAACATCCATAAAAAACAATGAGTCAAATGCAAAAGTTTAGGAGACAAAAAGAAACAGATTTTCCAAACCACAAATTAATTTAGAACCGCTTCATAAAACAGTAAATATCGTGCATCAATCTAAATGGGATTTTAATTCATAAACATGCGCAACATATCACAAGATTTACGTCAGGTTCCAACAATCAAAATATGTTTAATTGCGATTATGCAAAAAATATGAGAAACAACATTCTTTCAAAAAAAAACATAAATATGATAAGTGTTTGCTTAAATAAACAAACAGATTTCCTTGTCTATCATGCTATGTGCTTTACACAAATATTTACCATTTGCAGGGCATTTGGAAATAATCCAGGGATGAAATGTCAAAGATCAAGAACAATGTTGTTTCTGGAGTCTGTCGGTATATAGTGCAGTTATAGGGAAATGGGAAGAATTCCAGATTTAAACCAAATTATTCACTAACTTTATATTCAGGACAACACAATGATGGAGATTTGGTGTTATTCGTTGTGTCATAATACAACAAACCAAGACTTGTACCACAGGCTCCAAATAGTTATTATTTGACAAAGCTATAAACAAAAGCTGACAATTAACCTTTTAACGCCGTTATGCCGTTCTATTCCGTTATAATTACTCTGGGCTTTAGAGACGTTATGACGGAACAGAACGTCATAGCCAACGGCTGTCCTGAAGCCTACTGCACTACCTGTATTTGATCGCGGTCTGGAGGGCGTTCCTAGGGTTATAGAGACGCCCCCAGACCCGATCCAATAATTGAAATCTTGCAATCGTCTGCAGTTGTTCCGATGTAGACACTTTAACCCCGGCAGGAAAGGGTTAAATAGCTATAGATGGTTATTATTGGCTATTTGTAGAGCGCCAAAAGATTCTGCAGCGCTATAAACATAGGCGGAATACAAGGTAACATTTATAGGGATAAAATGGGTAGAGGGCCCTGCCAAGAGTCGCACTGTTGTAGTCAGATACAAACAGCTGGGCTCTTAGGTTTACATTCTAAGGGGTTCAAGGGGATAGCAATGGAGGAGAGGAACTGGTATAAAGAAAGGTTAGTGTAGGTTGTATGCATCCCTGAACAGTAGAGTATTTAGGGAGTGTTTGAAGCTTTCATAACTAGGGGAGAGTCTTGTGGAGCGAGACAGAGTTCCACAAGATGGGAGCCAGACTGTAGAAGTCCTGTAAACAAAATGTGAGGAGATAACAAGAGAGGAGGAGAGTAGGAGGTCATGAGTAGAGCGAAGGGGACGGGAGGGAGAGTATATAGAGGGGAGCAGTGCAGTTGAGGGCTTCGTAAGTCAGAGTCAGAATGTTGTGTTTAATCCTGGAGGCAAGAGGAAGCCAGTGAAGGGATTGGCAGAGAGATGCAGCGGATAAAGAGCGACGTGTAAGGAAGATGAGGATGACTTTTAAAACGGACATAAAGCTGCAATAGGGAAATGCTCTAATGGTTTAAAACATTTTCTTATTATATTATATATTATATTAAATTATAATATTGCTTGCCTATATCTAGTTGTTTAACCCTTGCACAAACAGTGCAAATATAGTTAAAAGGACACTAAAAGATAAGGTTAGCCTGAGAATAATATAATTGTTCACCACAGAAAAGTTTGCCAACCAGGTGACACTAAGACTTTGCAGTAACATTTGCTGTTATTTATAAATGTTACTTAAAGTGAATGTAAATTTTGATGATAAAGTACCTGGTTTTTAAAAATTTGATTAAAAACAGGCGCACTTTAATTCATCAAAATTTACATTTCATTTGTGTTGTGAAAATACTTACCTTTTTAAATCTTGACAGCCGCTCCAGCTTCCCACGGGTGTCTCAAGCCTCTTCCTACGCCAGAAATGACGGATCGGTCATCCTCCAATCACAGCTCCCCCCCCCCCCCCCCCCGGGAGTATCAGTGTCTGATTCAACACCGTGATTGGAGGAAGCCAGATTCCTCATTTTATATTCAGGAAAAGGCTTTGCGACAGGCGGAGGAAGCGATGCAGCGGCTGTCAAGATTAAAAGGTAAGTATTTTCACAACACGAGTGAAATGTAAATTTTGATGAATTAAAGTGCCCCTGTTTTTAATTGAATTTTTAAAAACTGGGCACTTTATCATCTAAATTTACTTTCACTTTAAACTTAAGCACAGATTAATTGCATAATTTAACATAAATTGCGTTAAAGATCATTTGTGCAATAAACATTGAAACATTTAATATTAGCTTAAATTTTAAAGATGGTCAGTAAAATCAGCCAGGTGGTGCACCCATTAAATACGCCCTGGGGAGAACACTGAATATGTAGATGCAATATTTGAACTTATACCAGTTGTTTAAATAGTGAAATGGTGTACAGTTTTAGTTTCTATAAAATAATGGGTTCCACAATGTCTAAAGGATCACTAAATACAGTATAACTGCATTATCAACACAAATGAGCAGGAGATATTTTTTCAGATAAATTTGAAATTTCTTCCATTTGCTGCTCCAAATACATATATATTGAGAACTGTTGCACATGCTCAGTAGGATCTGGTGCCTCATAATGTGTGCACATAAAAAGATTGCCCCTGATTTTATAATATAAGAAAAATAGAAAGATTTTTCAAATTGTATTCTCTACCTGAATCATGAAATAAAAATTTTAACTTTAGTATACCTTTAAAAATAATGTTTTATCTTATCTCCCATGCTAAAGCCAATCAAGAACAGTTATACATTAACTCAATGGATGTAGTGCCCCTGTAAAATCTGGACCAGACCAGAAATGCTCTTCCAGTCCTGAGATGACTATGGCCAGTGCTAGGCCTGTAAGGCATTACTTGCCATTAGTTGACTTTAACTATGTGTTTAACCTAGGGCTCAAAATTAGGCCCTGGCAACCTGGTTTAGAATCCACAAGACAAGCATGGGTGACCCTATTTTACCCCAATAGCTGTCAACAGCCACACCAAAACACAAATCCAACGTTTACTATGTTATTATATAATGTATGCATGCGTAAAAAATATATATATACACACATACACATACATACACACACACACACATTCATCTACACACTCAGTGCCCTCCACTAATATTGGGACTCTTGGTAAATATGAGCAAAGAAGCGGTGAAAATTGTCTATATTTAACCATTTGTTCAAAAAGTACACAAGCGTACTCTGCTCTCATGGATATCAAACAATTGCAAACACAACACAGGTTTATCCAAAAAAAAAAATTTTTAAAGGGATAGTAAAAGTACAAAGTAAAGTTTCATGATTCAGATAGGGCATGCAATTTTAAACAACTTTCTAATTTACTTTTATCATCAAAGTTGCATTGTTCTCTTGTTTTTCTTAGTTGAAAGCTAAACCTAGGTAGGCTCATATGCCAATTTCTAAGCTCTTGAAAGCCGCCTCTCATCTGAATGCATTTAACAGTTTTTCACAGCTAGAGGCCGTTCGTTCATGTGTTTCATATAGATAACACTGTGCTCACGCATGTGAAGTTATTTAAGAGTCAGCACTAATTGCCTGAAATGCAAGTCTGTCAAAAGATCTGAAATAAGGAGGCAGTCAGTAGAAGCTTAGATAAAAAAGATAATTACAGAGGTAAAAAGAATATTTCTATAACAGTGTTGGTTATGGAAAACTGGGGAATGGTAAATAAAGGGATTATCTATATTTTTAAACAATAATGTTTTTGGTGTTTACTATCCCTTTAAATGTGTACCAGAATTATTGACAACCCTATGAATTCATATGAGAAAAATATGTTTGAAGCATATTTCCATTGATATTTTACTTTTTTTTGTACACCTGGGTGACTAGGAACAGGAAATTGTTTGACCATGACTTCCTGTTTCACAGGGGTATAAATATGAGGTAACACATAGGCCAAATTCATTAAAGGGACACTGAACCCAAAATTTTCTTTCGTGATTCAGATAGAGAATGACATTTTAGGCAACTTTCTAATTTACTCCTATTATCAAATTTTCTTCGCTCTCTTGCTATCTTTATTTGAAAAAGAAGGCATCTAAACTTTTTGGGGGGTTCAGTACTATGGACAGCACTTTTTTATTGGTGGATTAATTTATCCACCAATCAGCAAGAACAAACCAGGTTGTTCACCAAAAATGGGCCAGCAACTAAACTTACATTCTTGCATTTCAAATAAAGATACCAAGAGAATAAAGAAATTTTGATAATAGGAGTAAATTAGAAAGTTGCTTAAAATGTCATTTATCTGAATCACAAAAGAAAAAAATTGGGTTCAGTGTCCCTTTAAGTATTTCATCACAATGGGTAAGACCAAAGAATATAGCTGTGATGTGCAGCAAAAGGTTTTTGAGCTTCACAAAATGTGAAGTGGCTATAAGAAAATAGCAAAAGCATTAGTTGTGTCTTGGGGTCAGAAAGCCTCCAAAACTACAATCCAGCATCACCAACATCACCACAAGTGGTTTGGAAGGGATTAAAGAAAAAAGCATCTGCTCTCATCCAAAAATAAACTCAAGCATCTTCAGTTTGCCAGACACTACTGGAAAGTAACTTTAAATGCGATCGGGTCCTGTGGTCAGATGAAACCAAAATAGAGCTTTTTGGTAATTAACACCAGAGGTGGGTTTGGCGCACACAGAGAGGTAGCCATATGGAAAAAGTACCTCATGCCCAAAGTTAAATATGGTGGTGGTTCTTTATCAACAGATATTAAATGAACACCTGACTGCCTCTGCCAGAAAGCTTAAAATAGGCCATAGTTTGATCTTTCAGCAGGACAATGAACCAAAATATACATCAAAACCAACACAGAAATGGTTTACTGACCACAAAATCAAGGTCCTGCCATGGCCGTCCCAGTCCCCTGATTTGAACTCCATAGAAAACCTGTGTTGTGAACTGGAGAGGAGAGTCCACCAGCATCAACTTCGAAATTTGAAGGATCTGGAGAGATTCTGTATTTAGGAATGGTCTCAGACCCCTTGCCATGCATTCTCAAACCTCATCAGGCATATATAGAAGACTCAGAGCCGTTAGCTTGGCAAAGGAGGTAGCACAAAGTATTGACTAAAAGGGTGCCAATAATTGTGGCACATTATATATTGAACCGTTGTTTTTTTGGATAAACCCGTGTTGTGTTTGCAATTGTTTGATATCCATTAGAGCAGGGTATTTTTGTGTACTTTTTGAACAAAAGATCAAAAGGATAAACAAAGACACATTTTCACAGCCTTCTTTGCACATATTTACCATGGGTGCCAATATTAGTAGAGGGCACTATATATCTCAAAAACAGGGATGGCCAACAGTTTCTGGCTACTATATTTTGTATATTTGTTGAGCCCTGGATTAACCTGTGCGTAAAGTTAAAAGGGACATGAAACCAAATCTTTTTTCTTTCATGATTTAGATAGAACATGCCATTTTAAATAACTTTACAATTGATTTCTATAATCTATTTTATTTTTGTTATTGTTGTATCCTTTGTTGAAAAGTATACCTAGGTAGGCTCAGAAGCTGCTGGTTGGTGACTGTACATATATGCCTCTTGTCATTGGCTTTCAGCTAGCTCCCAGTAGTGCATTACTGTTCCTTCAACAATAGGATACCAAGAGAATGGAGCAAATTAAATAGCAGAAAATTGAATCCCCTATCTGAATCATGTCCCTTTCAGCACAGAGGTATTAGGCAAGCAAAAGTATTCTAATGCTTCAGCATTTTCTTTTTTGCACCTGTATGCTCTCATTCCTTAGAGCATGTAATTGTACTGACCCTGCAAATTTATATTTCTATTTATTTATTTTTAACAGAAATGTCACACATTGACTACTGCAATCTACTTTTAAATGGCCTTTCCAAACACCCCCCCAAGCTATTATGCTTCAGCTAGACTCATCCACCTCAGTCACTGATCTACATCAGCTGCTCCGCCAGTCCCTACACTGTAAGTATTACCCTAACCTATAAAGTACACAACAGCCTCACTCCGTCCCAACTAGATTTCCTCTCATCTCCAAATACACCCGACAAAACCTCTGACCCAGGTCTCTTCACTCCTATTATCTCTACTTCCCTTGCCTCCAAGACTTCTCACGTGATGCTCCTGTCCTCTGGAACGCTCTACCTCGCTCCATCAGACTGTCTCCAACCTTGTATAACTTCAGACACTTTTTGAAAACTCACCATAGAGGCTTACCAGCTATTCTATGTTTTTTATCCTACCCAAAATAAAATAATTTGAACTACATTGACTGCTGCAACTACAATCCACTTGACAAGCTACCTCAAACCTTATATCTCTGCACCCTCAACCTGTAGGCTGTAAGATCTTTGGAGCTCGTACCACTTCCTTCAGGACTACATTTGTTTAGTCTGTTGTGTTTTTTAATCTTATAAAAAAATCCTTGTCATTGTATACCCCTATCTTTGTTACCAGCGCTATGGAATTTTACGGCACAATACAAATAAATGATAATAATGTCGTCTTTAGTGTTCCTTTAAATACAAAAAGTTGATTCATTTGTGTTGTTCAATATAAGTTACAGTGTTTTGTTAAAGTGAAGGTAATGTTTAGTCAATCCGAACATATCAATGCATTATTTCATCATACAATAAGCAAATCGCTAACTTTATTTTATAGATATTTTTTTTATTTAGAGTTTTTATAACTATTTCCCTACCGTTTCGACTATAACTCCTCCCAACCGCTATTTCCTGGTGTTATGTGCGGTGATGTCCCGCTCTATACATACATCTCAGAAGCGTGTTCACGAAGAACAGTCTAAGTGCGCATGCGCGAATCAGGGATTTCAATCACCACTGCACATTGCGATACTTGTGAATTGTATGTGGATTCCTAAATAAAACAAGGGAACGCCCCTGTATTCACAGATGCTGAATTAGATTGTAGCGCATGCGCAGATCATCAAGTAGGCGGATGACGTGGGGTCACGGCCGCCTAACGACCAGGTTTTCAACTGGATGATTTAAAAACGTGATCAAGACAGATTAAAAAAACAAAAAAAAAAAAAAAAACACAGGTTGAATTTGCGGACCGGCAAAAAGGGAATTAAAACAGCGATTACTGGATTTACAAAACATTTTTAAAAAATCATGAATGAAACTCATTCATTTTGAACAAAGAATTATATTTGGGATCAGCGTCAAGGTAACTTTACCTTCACTTTAAAGGGACACTGAACCCAATTTTTTTCTTTTGTGATTCAGATAGAGCATGAAATTTTAAGCAACTTTATAATTTACTCCTATTATAAAATTTTCTTCATTCTCTTTGAATCTTTATTTGAAATGCAAGAATGCAAGTTTAGATGCCAGCCCATTTTTGGTGAACAACCTAGGCTGTCCTTGCCGATTGGTGGATGAATTTATCCAACAATCAAAAACTGCTGTCCAGAGTCCTGAACTAAGAAAAAAGCTTAGATGCCTTCTTTATATATAAAGATAGCAAAAAGAACGAAGAAGCATTGATAATAGGAGTAAATTAGAAAGTTGCTTAAAATTGCATGCTCTATCTGAATCACGAAATACAAATTTTGGGTTCAGTATCCCTTTAAAATACAGAAGATTTTGCAAGCCAGGTGGCATTATGGAAGAAACCGTGTGGTGCAGTGTAATACTTTGCAATATTATAAAATTTTCTGTTATGTATAAATCTTTACTTAAGATATATAATATATACCGTATATATATATATATATATATATATATATATATATATATATATATACTTAAACTATCTAAAGCACAAATGAATTGCATAATCAGACTTTTAACAGCATACAAAACAGCTTGTGGTTTCCAGCTTCCACTGTACGCTACAGCCTCATCCTACCCACATGACTTACTGTATTCCCCGCTATACTCCTGTGCAAACATAGTACAGCTGAGGCACCACAGCTGTGCCGCTGGACTGAGGTAACTATAAAATATTCACCTCAAATTAACAGACACAATGCATTGCCACGCCTGAGAAAGAAACCGCTCATGGAGCCAATCAAGAATGGCATACATAATGTATCCACCAATTGCCTTCAGTGTCCTGCTCAAAAATGGCACTAAAGCAATTCTGGTACATAACTGGTATTTATCCCTTAACAATATGTTAAAAATATACATAATTATTTATAAATATAAAGTAACTGTATATTACCCAATATATTTTTTCTTGTCACTCCAAGAAGCAAAATACAAAATGTTAGAGTTCACCACAGAACATTTGCCAGCTGGGAGGCATTATGAAGTAGCCCAATACTTTGTAATATAACAACATTTTCTTCTATCCAAAAAAAAAAAGATAAATTGCAAAAAAAAAAAAAATAATAATATTTTTTGCAATAAACACTGTAAACAAATATTAGCTAATTTTATCTGAATATGGACTTCAATTTTAGCTGTGTGGTCAGTAAAATCAGTCAGGTGGTGCACCCATTAAAAAAGTCCTGGGATTAATACTTTATGTTTTACCATGGAAGATTACGTAGAAAGGAAATGTAATAAATGCATAATGAAAAGTATCAGGGGTTTCTTAAAAAAATAAAAATAACAATGCACTATTTTTTCTGTCAAACATTTTATACATTGAAAATAAAATATCTTGGGGTTTGTTTTAAAAAAAAAAATCTTATTCAGTGTAGACTAGAGAGTTTATTTTCTCTTCCTTTTCTTAACTGTGTCTCCATCTTCAAGATATTATGGGGTATTAATATCTCCTATCTAGGTAATCATAGCTTGTATTGTATTCTATACATAATATCTATTTTCTAATAAAATACTTATAAAACGCAATATATATACAATTCTCAATCTATGGCAGTGAATGCAAAAGAGAACTCTATAATCAAACTACATTTTCTGCCAAAATAAGCCTAGTGAAAACAACATACATGATAAAGGCCTTGAAGTAAGCATCAGGCTTTTGGGATGAAGTTGTCTTGGAAACTAAATGTTGCCTACACACAGTGGAAAGACATCTATAGCTCTCACTCTCAAGCAGCATTAATGAAAGACAGCATGTATCAAACATCACCAGACCCATAAAAGCTGTGGACATTTTTTAAATAGCAGAAAAGTAAACTAACCAAATAAAAAATAGAATAAAATAATAAAATATTGCTTTATTTATATATTGAATCACCCCTGTTGTCATAAAGAAAACTGTCATATCACAATCTGCATCCCTTATCACTGTATACTATTTAGGTCTTATAGATATTAGAATCTGAATGTAAAGAGTTTACAAGTGTGTGGGTTATATTTGTTTATGTCACAGCAAAATAACTATAATCACAAAAGAGAGGGGGAAAGTTAATTTCAAGGAAATATGGTGCAAGTTAACATATCTGGTAGAATTCAGACAGTTATATTGTAGGGAAGCAAAAGTTGCTCACAACAAATGTATCTGTTTTTTTATTTGACTGTGTTAGAAGCCTATTGTTAACAGCATATATGAACTGTTATGTATTGGGTACTGTGCTTCTCTGAGATAAAGTACTCCTAGGCAGCTGCCTAGCTTACCCAATAAGAACCCCTTAAATCATACATTGAGAACTTGCTTTTTCCCATAGGATGCATGCAGCAAGAAGAATGTGCAGTTGTCACATTGTTAATGCCATGCAATATAATTAACCTTCTCACTGCCAGGGATTTTATTATATCAGTGAATATTCTAAAATTCCCAGATCTTGATCCTTGTTTGTGGCTGCAAAAAGGACATCCCCCACTGCGTCATTCAGGATGTGACATGAGGGGTGGAGGGAGAAAATCCCAACTTACAAAACACGGGGGCAGTGGCTCCATTAAAATTGGAGGTAACACAAACTGTTTGCCCCATCTCCCTCTGTATGCAATTAAATGCTGCAGCCCAAACAATGCATTATATAAACGGGGGCTTGGACCATAAGTATAAAAAAAGGGGTGTCCAGATGTACAGCATCTCCTCCCATCTCATCCTTAAGGAAACAACAACAATGCCTTGCCCACATCTCCTGCAACCCATGCCCATACCTGTCTTCTCATGGTCGTAGCCCACCACTATAAAGTAGTCAGCCAGCCTCGCCATGGCTGTTCGGTATTCTTTCTTCCTACGTAAAATCTCAGCATCTTGGCCGCAACAGCTCGGCCATGTTTGAGACGTACAGTGGCTAGTGTCGCACTGCGCATGCGCGCCAGGGTCTCCAATGTGGGCCGGGCTCGTCTGTTTCTCACGAGCTTTCCCCTCAGGCCGAGCTGATTCTTGACGTTTCGCTTGTTACAATATACAGCTGTGAAACCGCTGAGCACACAGTATTATGAATGAGTATTTTTTCTAAGCTATTTCATTTTTGCAAACGTCCATGTTTTTAGCTCATTTGAGTCAAATTACACAAAATTACAACAATGAAGTAAACTACGGTGGACACTTACTGTGTTTTTACTGTTTTACAATATGTTTTATTACAATTGTATTCTGCATAAGAATGGAAATTGAAGCAATTGGTCTTTAAAGAACATGCAGCTAAAATAAAATACCTCAGGCTACAACTTGTGACAAATGCAATTCTACCCCTGAAAAAGAACAATGAAAATGTCCAAAGTTTCTGCTTATCAATAGAAATATGGCGGTTACTTTAACCCATAGCTGACCAAAAGGCTGCAAATCTAATTCATAACATTACATTTCAATGCATTTGAATTTCCAGTGTTGCAACATTTTCAAAGCAATTTTTTTTTTGTGGTGAAATTCTAATTCTTTTTATATTTCTTTTGATTGTAGGTAAATGGTGAGACCGTTTGTGGCACAAATATATTTGGGGTGACATCTTCGTCTTGGCTGGTGTAGAAGAAGCATATGCGACTGCGTTTATAGGCCCTGAGGATAAAAGCATTGTGGTGTGGTAATATTTTATAAAGGGATCCGTTGGGCGATAGAGATTGCCTGTGAAGTTTTAAAAAGGGTTCAAATCAGTGCTCGAAGGCAGTCTCGCCGAGAGGCGTTTTACTATACATCTCTATGAGTGGCGATGCTTTCCGGATACTGGGGAAATTTTAAAAGCAGTATAGCCACCTACATTGAAGATATAATGTAAACGATCACTTTTAGACACAAGCATTGCCTAATTCGTCCATTCAGTACACAATCGAATAAATGAACGGCAGCCTGCACAAATTAAAAAAATGTATTATAGGTACAAATCCAGAAATTCGGAATTCCAAAATCTAGAATTATTCTGAAATCCAAACTTTTTCATTAACAGTTTTTAAAAAATAAAAATAATTATTTCCCCCACCAAGTAAGTCACAGACTTTTCGGCCTTCATCTTTGGCTTGGTTTTTGAGTTGTAACATGCAATTAATAGCCTATATTTAAAAACAACTTTTACCTTTATGAATACAGTAATGTTTCTGTTGGTACTATGTATACAGAATCACTACCTTTAGTTTGCATGTATAAGTTGTATCGTTTCATGTAAATATTGCATAAATGACATAAGATATTTTTTTCATTTCATTATTCAGATAGAGCAAGCAATTTTAAGCAACTTTCTAATTTATTCCTATAATCTATTTATCTTCGTTCTCTTGCTATCTTTATTTGAAAAAGCAGGAATGGAAGGTTAAGAGCCAGACCACTATTGGTTCAGCACCTTGGTAAAGCTTGCTGATTGGTTTGCTACATTTAGTAACCAACACCTAGGTGTTGAAATAAATATGGGCCGACTCTTAAGCTAGCTTACATTCCTGCTTCTTCAAATAAAGATAGCATGAGAATGAAGAAAAATTGATAATAGGAGTAAATTAGAAAGTTGCTTAAAATTGCATGCTCTATCTGAATCACGAAAGAAAAAAATTGGGTTTAGTATCCCTTTAAATACCTGTAAAAAAAAGTACAAATACCCCCCCAACATTAAAACCCACCACCCACACAACCAACCTTACTCTTAAACCCACCCAATCCCCCTTAAAAAAAACACTAACTAATTATGGAAATGATAACGATATATGCTGGCCTAGTTCTACAACTCATGCAGTAGAAAGGTAAAAGACTTACAGCTTTGTGAACTGAGATAACAAAGACTATATGGCGTCAAGTGAACATTTTTACTACATACTTTGTATAATTTGCCCAACCGTTGGGCAACATGGAACTTTAATAGAACCTGGATATGACTTCTCTGTAATGATACAATCTTGATGTATAATATTTACATTTGTTGCATAACATGTTTGCTTACAGTTTTTATTTTCAATAAAGCTCTTTTGAAATTTAAAAAAAACAAACAAACAAAACAAAAAAAAAAAAAACACTAACTACCTGAAGATCACCCTACCATGAGACGTCTTCACCCAACTGGGCAGAAGTCTTCATCCAACCGGGCGAAGTAGTCCTCCGGACGGGCAGAAGTCTTCATCCAGACTGCATCTTCTTTCTTCATCCATCCAATCCATCATTGAAGTTCAATCCTATTGGCTGATCCAATCAGCCAATAGGATTGAGCTGGCATTCTATTGACTGTTCCAATCAGCCAATAGAATGCCAGTTCAATCCTATTGGCTGATTGCATCAGCCAATAGAATTTTTTCTACCTTAATTCCGATTAGCTGATAGAATTCTATCAGCCAATCGGAATTGAAGGGACTCCATCTTGGATGACGTCATTTAAAGGAACCTTCATTCAGTCGTCGGGCGAAGAAAGAAGAGGATGCTCCGCGTTGGATGTCTTGAAGATGGACCCTCTCCGCACCGGATGGATGAAGATAGAAGATGCCGTCTGGATGAAGACTTCTGCCCGTCTGGAGGACCACTTCTACCCGGTTGGGTGAAGACGTCTCACGGTAGGGTGGTCTTCAAGGGGTCAGTGTTAGGTTTTTTTAAGAGGGGATTGGGTGGGTTTTAGAGTAGGGTTGGTTGTGTGGGTGGTGGGTTTTAATGTTGGGGGGGTATTTGTACTTTTTTTAACAGGTAAAATAGCTGATTACTTTGGGGCAATGCCCAGCAAAAGGCCCTTTTAAGGGCTATTTGTAATTTAAAGTTTTTTTTCGTACTTTAGATAATTTTATTTAATTGTAATTAATTGTATTTAGTTTAGTTAATTTATTTAATTATAGTGTAGTGTTAGGTGCAATTTTACAGGTAAATGTGTCTTTATTTTAACTAGGTAGTTATTAAATAGTGTTAGGTGTATTTTACAGGTAAATGTGTCTTTATTTTAACTAGGTAGTTATTAAATAGTTAATAACTATTTAATAACTATTGTACCTAGTTAAAATAAATACAAAGTTGCCTGTAAAATAAAAATAAACCCTAAGCTAGATACAATGTAACTATTAGTTATATTGTAGCTAGCTTAGGGTTTATTTTATAGGTAAGTATTTATTTTTAAATAGGAATAATGTAGTTAATTGTAGTAATTGTATTTAGATTTATTTAAATTAAATTTAAGTTAGGGGGGTTAGGGTTAGACTTAGGTTTAGGGGTTAATATGTTTATTATAGTGGTGGCGACGTTGGGGGTGGCAGATTAGGGGTTAATAAATGTAGTTAGGTTGCAGCGACATTGGGGGCGGAAGATTAGGGGTTAATAAATATAATGTAGGGTTCGGCGATGTTGGGGGCAGCAGATTAGGGGTTCATAAGTATAATGTAGGTGGCGGCGGTGTCCGGAGCGGCAGATTAGGGGTTAATAATATAATGTAGGTGGCGGAGATGTGGGGGGCGGCAGATTAGGGGTTAATAAATGTAAGATTAGGGGTGTTTAGACTCGGGGTTCATGTTAGGGTGTTAGGTGTAGACATATAATATATTTCCCCATAGGAATCAATGGGGCTGCGTTAGAAGCTGAACGCTGCTTTTTTGCAGGTGTTAGGTTTTTTTTCAGCCGGCTCTCCCCCATTGATTCCTATGGGAAAATCGTGCACGAGCACGTTTAGCCAGCTCACCGCTAACGTAAGCAGCGCTGGTATTGAGGTTAGATGTGGAGCAAAATTTTGCTCTTCGCTCACTTTTTTGCGGTTAACGCCGGGTTTGTAAAAACCCGTAATACCAGCGCTGTCTGTAAGTGAGCAGTGAGCATAAACTGCTCGTTAGCACTGCACCCCTCCTAACACAAAACTCGTAATCTAGGTGATTGTCTTGTAAAGTGTTCCACAGAAGAAAAGGTGGACAGTTTGTGGGATAAAATTCCAAAGTCTTTATTTCATCAGTTAAAACAGTTGCAAGGAACAACAGCAGCAAAGGTAGGGAGAGCGTAGCACCGCCTGGCTTACACGTTTTGACTTACCCCATAATCATAGCCAATGGGTGCTAAGATCTGCCCATCTCATTTAAAAATGTTAATATGCAGCCCTATAGGTTGCTACAAAATTGTTACGCTAATCCCTAATTGTTCAATTGGAAGCCATAGTAACACTGTGACGCTAAATACACAGAGGGAAAAATCAGGTAAACAATGTATGGAATCATTAGATGCAGAAAGGTGATATCTTATCTGAATACAGCCCAGTGATATTATAGGGCAGTTCCTTGTCTATTTTATTTATAAGTGGTGTATCAAACCCATTTGGTACTATCCAAATGTGTTAAATAAGTGCTTCTTTCCTAATTATCTATGTGATTGCCAATGGGAAGTTTGTTATCATGCAAACCCTGCTCTGGTTATCAAAACCTCATCCCTGAACCACTCTGACCTTTGCCCTGTACCACACAGATTGTGCACCTGGAATGCACCACAGTTTGAGATTCTTCCTCTAACCTGCTGGTCCTGGGGAAAAATTTACAATGTTGGATCGAATCTTTCCCAGTTTGAATTCCCAGTGGCTCAGTCATTAAGATGGAGTCACATGTACTTAGTTATGCAAATACTTAAAGGGATAATAAACTCCTTTTTTTATTTCATTATTCAGATAGAGCATTCAAGTTTAAGCAACTTTCTAATTTACTCCTATTAGCAAATGTTCTTCATTCTCTTGGTATCTTTATTTGAAAAGCAATAATGAAAGTCTAGATGCTGGCCCATTTTTGGTGAACAACCTGGGTTGTTCTTGCTGATTGTTGGATACATTCCAAAAACAAGTGCTGTCCAGGGTTCTTGACTTTCTTTTTCAAATAAAGATAGCAAGAGAACGAAGAAAAAGGAGTAAATTAGAAAGTTGCTTAAAATTGCATGCTCTATCTGAATCACGAAAGAAAAAATTTGGGTTTAGTGTCCCTTTAAACGGATAATAAATTCAATTTTTTATTTCATGATTCAGATAGAGCATGCAATTTTAAGCAACTTTCTAATTTACTCTTATTATCAATGTCTCTTTGTTCTCTTGCTATTTTTATTTAAAAAGTAGGAATTTGAAGCTTAGGAGCCAGCCCATTTTAGGTTCAACACCCTGGATAGCGCTTGCTTATTGGTGGATACATTTAGCAAACCAATAAGCAAGCATAGCCCAGGTTCTGAACCAAAAATGGTTCGGCTCCTACACTTTTAAAAACACTCCCTGCTTTTTAAATAAAGATTGCAAGAGAACAAAGAAAAATTGATCATAGGAGTAAATTAGAAAGTTGCTTACAATTGAATGCTCTATTTGAATCATTAAAGAAAACATTTGGGTTTAGTGTCCCTTTAAAGAAAAATGAACAACATGGTATACCTTAAAATTGGTGCTCAGAGTTACCCAGGATGAGTCAATACTATGCAGGATATCAAGCTTCATTAGGTAGTCCAAGGATAAATACAGAGAATGACATTTTAAACAACTTCTAATTTACTTCTATGATCAAATTTGCTTTGTTTTATTGGTATCCATTGTTGAAGATTAAATCTAGGAAGGCTGACAGGAGCTTAGGAGAGTGCACGTCTAGCAGTGTTTGCAACTATGTATATGTATAACATTGCTATAAACAGGCTGCAAATACTGCTGCCTGATAGTTAAAGACACATGCATGCTCCTGAGATCACCTAGGATTACTCTTTAACAAAGGATACCAAGAGAACTAGGATAAAACTGATAACCGAAGTCAATTGGGAAGTTGTTTCAATTTTATATGCTATTCAATCCATTTAAGGTGATTTTTTTACTTTATTGTTTCTTTAATTAACTCTTCTTGGACATCACATAAAAAGTCTCAGGAAATGTTTGTGTATTTATGACTTGGCTTTCAAAGAAGGTAGCAGTGCTTAGCACTGCACATAAGAACTGGTACTGGAACAAAAAATTATACATTTTTTTGTTCTCTTGGTATCTTTATTTAAAAAGTCAGGAATGTAAAGCTTAGGAGCCAGCCTAGTTTTGGTTCAGAACCTGGGTTAAGCTTGCTGATTGGTGGCTAAATGTAGCCATCAATAAGCAAGCGCTATCCAGGGTTCTGAACCTTAAATGAGCTGGCTCCTAAGCTTTACATTCCTGCATTTTGAAACAAAGATAGCAAGAAAACGAAGAAAAATTGATAATAGGAGTAAATTAGAAAGTTGAATATCCCTTTAATCTGTGCCTCTGAAATATAAAAAAAGGAGTTTCCAAGCAGCCAAAATGTGCAGTCTGTCCAGACATAATAGATTTTAAATGAAACCCAAAGAAAATTATTTTGTGATTCAGATAGATTATACAATTGTAATTACTTTTTTCCCAATTTACATCTGTTGCAAAATTTGCTTTGTTCCCAAGGTTTTCTTTGTTGAAGAGATACCCAGGTAGGGGTCTGGAGAGCTACATGGCAGGAAATAGCGCTGCCATCTAGTGTTCTTGCAAATGGATATTATTCTTGTACATCTGCTGCCATATAGTACTTCAGACATATGCATGTTCCTGAGCCTATTTTCCTGATTTTCAAAAAAAGATATCAAATGAACATAGAAAATGTGATAATAGGAGTAAATTCCAAATTGCATGCTCTTGGGCCGAATTATCAAAGACATCGCTGAATGTGAACAGCATACGCTGTCGGCATTCAGCATTACATAAGCAGTTCTAGTGAACTGCTTGTGCAAGGCTGCTAGCAGGGGGTGTCAGTCAACCCAATCATATTTGATCGTGTTGATTGCTGTACTCTGCTCAGAGGTGATGGATCCAGTTAAGAAGCAGCGGTCTTAAGACCGCTGCTTCTTAACTCCTGTTTCCGACAAACCTGAAGGCTCGCGCAGAAACAGGGCGAGTTGGCCCCATTCGGGGCATAGTAAATCGGCCCCTTTGTCTGAATCATGAAAGAAAAATGTTGGGCTTCATGTGCCTTTAGGAGTTAAAGAAGTAAGCTGTTGAATTTGACAAGTCTAAAAAATCCTCAAAAATGTTGCGCCACAATTGTTGCTTGTTTATTACATGCAGTTATTTGAAAATTGTTGTATACTGCCCCTTTAATGTAATTGCAGTCTTTTTAAATTTGTAAACTATGCTTAAACTTTGTACATAAAATTGCATGGATTGGATTGGGGACCTAGGTTGAGAGTAAAGCTAGATTTCTTCTAATCAGTCCCCTGTAATAGTTGTATAATTGTATTCCAATGTTATATATAAATAACAGGGGCAATAATAACTCAAGTACAGCTCCGGTATGCTCTGATTATCCTGTTAGCTGTATTTTATTGGGCATTGCCATTGCAGTGTCAAATCTCTCACCATTGCTGTTAAGCAGAGTAACCAAGCTGGATCTTGCCCTCGGCTCAGACTCACTTCTGGCTTGGCACTTTGCCCACAGCATCCTGGGCTGGGAGGTTCCCCACTCACGTTTTGCTTTACAGAGCAATCCTCCACACCCCATATTCCAACAATATAGATTCAACCAATCAATAGCAACAGGGAGGTGGGTTAAATGAAGGACTTCAAATTAAAACTTGTAACTTTATTCACATAAGTAAAACCGCACATTCTAAACTACTTTGCAGAAATTCCGAATATTAGTGAGGATATTTTCTTTTCTTTTTTTAAAGTACAAAAATGTCACAGTATAGCAAAATAGTTTTCTTGTGCATTTTGTGCCCAACACCCCCCCCCCCCAAAAAAAAAAAACAAGATAAACTTTGCCATTGATTTGACTTTGAAAGTAGATTTATTATTGAGCAATGTATAGAGTTTCCTAGGAGCTCTGCTTAAAGGGACATGAAAGGACATGAAACTAAACGCTTTTTTCTTTTGTGACAGAGCATACAATTTAAAAAACGTTCCAATGTACTTCTTTTATCAAATTTACTTTGTTCTCATAGTATTCTTTGCTGAAGAGATACCTAGGTATGCAAATTTCTGGAGCAGTACGGCAGATATCACTGCTGTCATCTAGTGCTCTTGCAAATGTATAACATAGTTAAAAAATAAAAACTTATACTATACATTGCTCGAGTCACATGCATGCTCTTACACCTTCCTACCTGCTTTTCAACAAAGGATACCAAAAAGAAGTACATTGGAACAATGTGAGAATTTTTTAATTAAAAAGATGTATCTGGAAATGTTTAATTGAGTCTCTTTTCATATACAGGACAGAACGTGTTTGAGTTTAAAGCATACAAAGTAGAGGTAGGCATCTGTAATTTTGAACTTGATCACATACTAAATCACTTGGCAGAAAGTCCTAGTGATTAATTTGAGTATTGTAATGTTTAAAACCGCAAACCTAAGTCACAGCATAGCAACATAGTTATCTTATATATTTTGCGGCAAACAAAGCCAAGCACTTTGCAGAGATGGGAGTAAGAAAGTTTATTTCTTATTAAATGGATAGAGAAGTCAAAATTTAAATGTGTTGAAGTGTATTTCCATTTGGAATAGAAACATTTATGCAATATGCTTCAAAATATGCTTATAAAGGGACATGAAACACACATTTTTTTTCTTTCATGATTCAGATAGAGAATACAATTTTAAATAGCTTTCCAATTTACTTCTATTATCTAATTTGCTTCATTCTCTTAGTATTCTTTGTTGAAGAAGCAGCAATGCACTATTGGTTGCTAGTAAACGCCTTGGATGAGCAAATAACATGAGGCATATATGTGCAGCCACCTATCAGCAGCTCTGGAGCCTACCTAGGTATCCTTTTCAACAAAGACTACCAAGAGAACAAAACAAATTAGATAACAATAGTAAATTGGAAAGTTGTTTAAAATTAAATGCTCTATTTGAATCATGAAAGAAACAATTTGGTTTTCATGTCCCTTTATGAGTTATTAATATGTTTCATTGGCATACGCACATATGCTGTGACTGCCTGTGCGTCAGCTTTCAAACACCACACATTCTCAGCGTGTCAGCTGTGGCTTGTATGGCACAAATAAAGTCTTCAATCGCGCAATAAAATCCCCCTGCCAGCTCTCTGAGCAGGCATGGTGTTTGCATTCGGATGCTCTAGTCACACGTAGCATATATGCGTATGCCACTGAAATAGTAATAACGTTTATTAGAAGCATTTTTGCTAATGGAAATATATTGCAAAAATGATTCTACTCTTTTATTGAAATGCACCCCTGCACATTTTAATTTTGTCCTTTCTGTCCTTTTTAAGTAATATAGGCATAGCACTTGTCTGGTATGTCATGTGATACAAAACTCTTACCAGTTTCTTTCTCCAGGTCTGCTGCCAGAGCTATATGCTGATCAGGGCATATAAGTATATCTTACACATATATATGTACAATAATTTGAGTCTACACAAAGCAGACACACGCTCATAGCCACATATACAACACACATACAAAAATATAACGATAATGGGGCGAGCGGACATGATATTGCGGATCATGTCCGCTGCACATCGATACATGCCGACAGCATACACTTTCGGCATTTATCATTGCACCAGCAGTTCTTGTGAACTGCTGGTGCAATGCCGCCCCCTGCAGATTTGCGGCCAATTGGCCGCTAGCAGGGGGTGTCAATCAACCCGATCGTATTCGATCAGGTTGATTCCTGGCGATGTCTGTCAGCCGCCTCAGAGCAGACGGACAGGTTCATAACTTGTGTTTCCGGCGAGCCTGCAGGCTCACCAGAAACACGGGGCATCAAGCTCCATACGGAGCTTGATAAATATGCCCCTATGAATCCACATTAAAGCTTGAATCCATGTTAATCTTCACAGCAGCTCCAGCTTCCTCCACCCGTCACAAAGCCTCTTCCTGGGTCTAAAATGAGGAATCCGGCTATCCATCATTAGAAAAGTCTTGCAACGACCGGAGGAAGCTGGAGCTGCTGTGAAGATTAAAAGGTAAGTTTTTTTTCTCAACAGGAGTGAAATGTAAATTTTGATGAATTAAAGTGCACCTGTTTTTAATCAAATTTTTAAAAACCTGCCACTTTAGCATCAAAATTGACATTCACTTTAAAAGGGTATGATACTCAAAATATTTTTGTTCCATCTAAAAGAGAGTGCTGCCCTTTAATATGCAGGATAAAACATTTTAAATAATAATAAAGTGCTAGTGCACTACCAATTGATGATGGGAGAGACTTAAAGGGACATTAAACACTAAGGGCTAGATTAAAAGTGGTGCAGCATTTATTTATTTTTTACATAAGCGAAAACTCCGCTAGGATTTTGATTTTTGCACTTGTCAGGTTGCGTTCGTGTTACAAGTTCCCAAAAAATTATTTTGCGCCACCAGTAACTGGATAAGCACAAAAAAACAAACTTAAGTTTTCTTGAGTGCGTGCATGTATTCCCCCAACACCCGAGATCGCGCAAATGCCATCGCCTTTTCACATTCCCCATAGAAGTCAATAAGAAAAAAAATATTGAAGAAAAAACAAACACCTATCGCGCAAACAACATAGCATATTCACATTATAAAATGTCAAATATTTATAGTAAATACACAGTTAAAGCCTTTATTAAATATGAATATTGCATAAATATCCATTTCAGAATGGAATTACAGGAAAAGAGGACAAAATAAATAATTAAAGTGTATTTCCGAGTTTTTTTATTTATACAGTTTATCATTTTATTTTACCATCTCAAAGTGTTTAATGTCCCTTTAAGGTCCAAGTTACATCTGGCTTTGAATCTGCGGATTCTGTTGGCGCTTTATAAATAAAGAATAATAATAATAATAATTAACCACCCAGGCTCAGTTGTAAAAATAACTTTAAAAAATATGCACTTTGTATTTTTAAAACAGTTTTGGACACTTTAATACATATGACTCTATTGTTGATGTCAGCTTTTTAGGATTTATTGTATGGCTACAGTGTTTCCACATGACGGTGCTGTTAGATGCTGAATGTTTAATGTCTTTGTGTAAGCAATCCTCTAAAAATAAGCCTTACCTGTATGACTCAATATTTTAGCATGAAGGTGCTGTTATATTAGGTGTGGGATGTTTATTCATTACCTCTATTTTAAAACATGCCTAACCCTTAAGACATTTTGTAAAATAAATAATTGCTTTGACTTTAAAATATATATTTTTTTCAACAACTGAAAATACCCATCAAAAAATTGTGTTTTCCAAGCCTTTTGTTGAGTAATTAAAGGGACATGAAACATAAAACCTTTTCTTTCATGATTCAGATAGAGTATTCAATTTTATTACAAGGACAGAGACTTCATATTTTGCTAAACCTTTTTTTTGAAAACTGACTTTATTGTGTAAAATATAGAACTTACAAAGAGAGAGCAAAGTTTAGAGCTTACAATGTACATTTTAGGAGACGCAGCTCCCTTCAGACTGAATGATATTGTCAGTTACATTTTATCATACACAGGTATAAATGAGTGGAAAGAAGGAAGGTTAAACTCCCCTCTTTTTATAGTTAAACCCAAGTGGGTGCTAATAACATCACATGAAAACTAGGAAGGGATAAAAGAGAAAAAGAATAGAAGAGGTTTGAAGAAAGAAAGAAAGAAAGAGAGAGAGAAAGAAAAGAGTAGAGTGCTGATCCGCCCTGTCGGAGTAAATATATTTTGCTAAACCTTTTCTTTTTACTGCTCAACAGCACTTAAAAGCAATACAACATTAACAGAAAAACATAGTAAAACAAGAACAAAGATAATAGACCAATGAAAGAAAGCCTTGAGTGGTCAGATAAAAAAGTGACCAATGTAGTCCAAATATCCATAAAGAGTAAGTCTGTAATCTTCCTCTTTTCTCTTTGCTGCTCCAAGAGATAAGTTCATATTTATATTATTCTATGTTATTTCTTAAAGATTTGTATTGCCTGTTTCTTTCAGAAATTCTACTATTCAACTTCTAATTTCCTTTGCTCATGCTTATCGTCCCGTTTCTTCTACTACCATCGCTAGGTGGGTAAAGTGAATTTAAATTTAGATGATAAAGTGCCCGGTCTTTAAAAATCCGATTAAAAACAGGGGCACTTTAATTCATCAAAATTTACATTTCACTTGTGTTGTGAAAGTACTTACCTTTTAATCTTGACAGCCGCTCCAGCGATTACCCCGGTCGTCGCAAGCCTTTTCATACGTCAGAAATGACGGATCGGTCATCCTCCAATCACGGCTCCCCCCCCCCCCCAGAGGAATCAGTGTATGATAACACTGTGATTGGAGGAAGCCGGATTCCTCATTTTAGATCCAGGAAGAGGCTTTGCGAAGGGCGGGGGAAGTGAAGGTAAGGCAAGTATTTTAACAACACAAGTGTACTGTAAATTTTGATGAATTAAAGTGCACCTTTATCATCTAAATTTACATTCACTTTAAGTGGGTCATGATTCAAGCAGGTGTGGATGATTTTTTTTCTCCCCCCACTCCATCAGAGGTGCTGCAGCTTCAAAAGCTTTTTCTAATTCTTGTTTTCTTTAAGAGATCTTGAATGCCGCGGATTAGTCCTCTGATTCTATTTTTCTGTTCCGATCAGCCAATAGAATGCAAGGTCAATTCGATTGGCTGATTGGATCAGCCAATCGGATTGAACTTCAATCTGATTGGCTGATTGCATCAGCCAATCAGATTTTTCCTACCTTAATTCCGATTGGCTGATAGAATCCTATCAGCCAATCGGAATTCGAGGGACGCCATCTTGGATGACGTCATTTAAAGGAACCTTCATTCGCTGTTAGGACATCGTACGAAGAGGATGGCTCCGCGTCGGATGGATTCAAGATGGCTCCGCTCCGGTTGATTGAAGATTGAAGATGCCGCTTGGATGAAGACATCTGCCGCTTGGAGGACCTCTTCTGCCGCTTCAGATGTCCACTTCTGGCCCATCGGTGCCCGGCTGGGTGAACACAGCTCCAGGTAGGGTGATCTTCAGGGGGGGTAGTTTTAGTTTTTTTTAAGGGGGGATCGGGTAGGTTTTAGAGTAGGGGTATTTGGGTGGTGGGTTGTAATGTTGGGGGGGGGTATTGTATTTTTATTTACAGGTAAAAGATCTGATTATTTTGGGGCAATGCCCTGCAAAAAGCCCTGTTAAGGGCTGGTAAAAGAGCTCATTACTTTGTAATTTAGGATAGGGTAGGGCATTTTATTATTTTGGGGGGCTTTTATATTTTATTAGGGGGCTTAGATTAGGTGTAATTAGTTTAAACTTCTTGTAATTTTTTTTTTGTAATTTAGTGTGTTTTTTTGTACTATAGTTTAGTTAATTTAATTGTATTTTAGTTTTGATAATTGTAGGTAATTTATTTAATTAATTTATTGATAGTGTAGTGTTAGGTGTATTTGTAACTTAGGTTAGGATTTATTTTACAGGTAATTTTGTAATTATTTTAACTAGGTAGCTTTTAAATAGTTATTAACTATTTAATAACTATTGTACCTAGTTAAAATAAATACAAAGTTGCCTGTAAAATAAATTTAAATCCTAAAATAGCTACAATGTAACTATTAGTTATATTGTAGCTATATTAGGGTTTATTTTATAGGTAAGTATTTAGTTTTAAATAGGATTAATTTATTTAATGATAGTAAATTTAGTTTGTTTAATTTAAATTATATTTAAGTTAGGGGGGTGTTAGGGTTAGGTTTAGACTTAGGTTTAGGGGTTAATAACTTTATTATAGTAGCGGCGACGTTGGGGGCGGCAGATTAGGGGTTAATAAAATTTATTATAGTGTTTGCGAGGAGGGAGTGCGGCGGTTTAGGGGTTAATACATTTATTATAGTGGCGGTGATGTCCGGTTGGCAGATTAGGGGGTTAATAAGTGTAGGTAGGTGGCGGCGACGTTGGGGGGGGGCAGATTAGGGGGTAATAAATATAATATAGGTGTCGGCGATGTTAGGGGCAGCAGATTAGGGGTTCATAGGGATAATGTAGGTTGCGGCGGTGTCTGGAGCAGCAGATTAGGGGTTAATAATATAATGCAGGTGTCAGCGATAGCGGGGGTGGCAGATTAGGTGTTAATAAGTGTAAGATTAGGGGTGTTTAGACTCGGGGTTCATGTTAGGGTGTTAGGTGTAGACTTAGAAAGTGTTTCCCCATAGGAAACAATGGGGCTGAATTAGGAGCTGAACGCTGCTTTTTTGCAGGTGTTAGGTTTTTTTTCAGCCAGCTCAGCCCCATTGTTTCCTATGGGGATATCGTGCACAAGCACGTTTTTCCAGCTTACCGCTACCGTAGGCAACGCTTGTATTGATGGTTGAAGTGGAGCTAAATTTGGTTCAACTCTCACTTTTCTGAGGCTAACGCAGCCATTCAGAAAACTCGTAATAAAGGTTTTTTTTCAGCCAGCTCAGCCCCATTGTTTCCTATGGGGATATCGTGCACAAGCACGTTTTTCCAGCTTACCGCTACCGTAGGCAACGCTTGTATTGATGGTTGAAGTGGAGCTAAATTTGGTTCAACTCTCACTTTTCTGAGGCTAACGCAGCCATTCAGAAAACTCGTAATAACAGCGTTGGCTTAAGAGTGCGCTGGAAAAAAAAGTCTTGTTAGCACCGCGGGTCTTTACCAACAAAAGTCTAAATCTAGGCGTATTAGTCTTTAGTAGATATTTATGTTGTTAATCTCTTACCTTTTTCAGTACTAACTCCGCCTACCCACTCATTTCCGGATTTCTCTGCTTTACACGTAAGACCGGTCCCACCCGCTCTTATTTGTATATTCGTGCTCGTTCTTGTGGTGTGTATTCTATTGCGCATGCCCAGAAAAACATTGCTGCTGGGATTCATATTGTAAGAATGAATCAGTAGATTAATTCTGTATCGTAGCAATTACAAACAGAGAATGCGCATGCGTGTCTCATGAACGTGCATATATTGCGGCAGAAAATGTATTGACACACGCATGCGTATTTAGCTTGGTGGGCGTGAAAGTAGTATGTTGGGACGCCAGTGGGGGACCAATTAAAATGGATTACAACGTATTTGTCATTAGTTAACAAAATAAATTTTAATAGCCAGGCAGAGTTACGGCGATAGAAACTATCAGTGTAAAAGGTACTTTTAAATGATTACTAAATACGAAGTTACAAAAATGATGACTTAAACTCATACTAATTTTAGATTTGCAATAGAAAGCTGCATAGCAGACCGTGACAGTTTACTTTTCCATTAAGGGCTACAGCTTTCAATTTGATATCCTTTTGGACAGACTCGGCTCCAGAACAAATGAAATGGGGGGGGGCATTTTTTTTCACAAGGGGGCACGCATTTTTTACAAAGCATGTATGAGAGTCAAAATAAGAGCAGAGTGAGGGGACATCCCTTACAAGAGAAATAAAATAATGCTACACTGACAGTGCAATTACCACTCAGAGTGACATCAGCGTTTCTACTCAAATACACTCGCAACAGAAGCATCTGACACAAGCACTTTTAATCCATACTGCACTGAGACTATAGTGGATATATCAAGCAAATGCACATAGAGAGTAAACAACTGGTTAATGTAATCAGCTGGTAATGTTAGTAAACGGCATAAAATATGTGTGACGTGAAGATATATTAGCATCAGGAAACCACACGCTTTGCCTGTACAAGGTCGTGAGTGACCCGCTATGCCAGTCATAGGCTCAGAGTGAATGCTGCCCGCCTGCCGGCTGGGTATATAATGCCGGCACAGAGCAGGGTTAAAGCTTGGTTAACACTGTATAATATGATAAATAGAAAAGCTTGGGACTTACTGTGATACAGCAACTGGTGTGCGCCTCTGAGGGCCGCCATGTTTATGTAAAGTGGAAGCATTCCCTTAGTTAGTGTTCTGCTGCTGTCAGATGAGAAGGGCTCCTTCCCCTACTGCTTGTTTTGCTGGTTCAGTACAGGCATTGGACTGTAACTTGAGCACAACACGCATATGGGCTGGACAAGAGGTTGGCATTGTATAAGGAACCACCCACTGTGTGTAACTGGTATAGATAGACACGCTATGCTCGGAACACCTACTGCGTGTGACTGCTATATACACACTATGCTGGGAACACCTACTGCGTGTGACTGCTATATACACGCTATGCTTGGAACACCTACTGCGTGTGACTGCTATATACACGCTATGCTCGGAACACCTACTGCGTGTGACTGCTATATACACACTATGCTGGGAAAACCTACTGCGTGTGACTGCTATATACACGCTATGCTTGGAACACCTACTGCGTGTGACTGCTATATACACGCTATGCTGGGAACACATACTGCGTGTGACTGCTATATACACGCTATGCTTGGAACACCTACTGCGTGTGACTGCTATATACACGCTATGCTGGGAACACCTACTGCGTGTGACTGCTATATACACACTATAATAGGAACACCTACTGCGTGTGACTGCTATATACACGCTATGCTGGGAACACCTACTGCGTGTGACTGCTATATACACACTATAATAGGAACACCTACTACATGTGACTGCTATATACACACTATAATGGGAACACCTACTGCGTGTGACTGCTATATACACGCTATGCTGGGAACACCTACTGCGTGTGACTGCTATATACACACTATAATAGGAACACCTACTGCGTGTGACTGCTATATACACGCTATGCTGGGAACACCTACTGCGTGTGACTGCTATATACACACTATAATAGGAACACCTACTGCGTGTGACTGCTATATACACACTATAATGGGAACACCTACTGCGTGTGACTGCTATATACACACTATAATGGGAACACCTACTGCGTGTGACTGCTATATACACGCTATGCTGGGAACACCTACTGCGTGTGACTGCTATATACACGCTATGCTGGGAACACCTACTGCGTGTGACTGCTATATACACGCTATGCTGGGAACACCTATTGCGTGTGACTGCTATATACACACTATGCTGGGAACACCTACTGTGTGTGACTGCTATATACACACTATAATGGGAACACCTACTGTGTGTGACTGCTATATACACACTATAAAGGGAACACCTACTGCGTGTGACTGCTATATACACACTATAATGGGAACACCTACTGCGTGTGACTGCTATATACACACTATGCTGGGAACACCTACTGCGTGTGACTGCTATATACACACTATGCTGGGAACACCTACTGCGTGTGACTGCTATATACACGCTATGCTGGGAACACCTACTGCGTGTGACTGCTATATACACACTATGCTGGGAACACCTACTGCGTGTGACTGCTATATACACACTATAATGGGAACACCCACCCCATGATTGATATGTACACAATTTGCTGAGTGGTTGCTGGTATCATTTGTGAACTGTTCCCATTGAGTGACTGCTTTACAAAGTTTTTTCAGAACGTTTACAGTTCTGGGCTGGTGTCATAGCTACCCTAGGTGAAGGCGCATTGCGTGTAAGAGATTTATTCTATACAGTCTCCCTGTAAGATTCTGGTTTGCACACATTGTGCAGGGAACAGTTGCTGTTTGTTGCTTGTAAAAAGGTCAGCATCATTCCAATGAGAAAGTGATACACACACAATATGCTGTGAGAATACGCACTTGGTGTGACTGGTATCATAACTAGGGTTACCGGCACCTTTCCAGAATTATGACACACTTATTTATACAATAACAAAATTATTTATTTAAGGGGGCACAGCATTACATTTGGGTGGGCATTGCCCGTCAATGCCCCCCCCCCCCTTGGAGTCGACCCTGCTTTGGGAGCACACTTTTACGCATTCATTATTTTTTGTGATCAATTTCACTTTTTATTTATAATATTTAATCATGTGTTTTAATGTGTTTTTACTGTAAATATTACACATTCCAGTGTTCTTCACTAAGAAGAAAATGTTCTTTGTATTTTAATTGCTGTGAGCAGCAGTTAATTATATAGTACTGACGTATTCGCTAGAGAGTTGTGTACCCGGTGAGAGACCACATATATCATACAATTAATTGCTGCCCATACACTGAGAATTACGGGTGCACTTTGCCCAACACGTAACCATTCACACATGTTCCTGCTTTTTACTAAGTTGTCCTAGAACTGTGAAGTCCAGTGAAAGCGTAGGCGCAATTGACGGTGCAAAAAAATGTGAGGAATGCAGTGAGGAGTTTTCATCTCCGTCAAAATTTGCTATCTGACAATCTGCACATGCGCGCACATACGTCAACGCATTTCTCACATGTGTTTGAATGCAGTGACATCTTTGTGCGCATGCGCATAATCACCTAGATTACAAGTTTTGCGTTCGTGTTTTAACGCTGAAAAAAATGGCCATTTCAGCTTTAAAACAGTAATGCAGCCATTACGAGTCTTGTCGGTATAGCTGTACCACAAGCCTTTTAGCCTGTAATGCAACGTCGAAAAAAATGACGTTTTTGCGTGGGATTTCCATAGTGCTGCCATTATAAGTTTTGCGGTAAGGCTAAAAAGCTTGCCTTACAGCCTATACCGACAGAATCTGAGAGCAGTAGTTATGAGTTTTACGCAACAAAACTGTTACACAAAACTCATAACTAAAGTGTTACAAAATAAACTAACACCCATAAACTACCTATAAACCCCAAACCGAGGCCCTCCCGCATCGCAAATACTATATTAAAGTTATTAACCTCTAATCTGCCGCTCCCGACATCGCCGCAACTAATAACATTTATTAACCCTTATTCCGCCGCTCCCTGGCATCGCTGCCACTATAATAAAGTTATTAACCCCTATTCCCCCGCACCCCAACATCGCCCACACTATAATAAAGATATTAACCCCTATTCTGTCGCTACCCAACATTGCCGCCACTAAATAAAGTTATTAACCCCTAAACCTCTGGTATCCAACATCACTACCACTAAATAAACCTATTAACCCCTAAACCGCCAGCCCCCCACATCGCTAAAAACTAAATTAAACTATTAACCCTTAAACCTAACAACCCCCTAACTTTAAATTAAAATTACAAGATCCCTATCTTAAAATAAATAAAAACTTACCTGTGAAATTAAAAAAAACCTAAGTGTAAACTATATATTAAACTAACATTACTATTATACTAAAATTAAAATAACTATCAGTTAAATAAATTAAATTACATTAAAAAAAAACTAACACTACTAAAAAAATGAAATCTACAATTACAAAAAATAAAAAATACTAAAGTACCAAAAATAACAAACGAAATTATCCAAAATAAAAACAATTACACCTAATCTAATAGACCCCCCTAACAATAAAACCCACCAACCCCCCAAAATAAAAAACCTAACTCTAAAAAAAACCTAAGCTACCCATTGCCCTGAAAATGTCATTTGTATGGGTATTGCCCTTAATAGGCGAGAAGTCTTCATCCAGGCAGCGAGGTCTTCATCTATCCAGGTGGCGTCTTCTATCTTCATCCAGGCAGCATCTACTATCTTTTCACCTTTGCGTGCCTTCCGATAAACTGGCTCCCTGTTTTGTTGGTCCTTTTCGAATACTCCGACGGGTCAATCCTGTGGTCTACGCGCTTGACCTTCCTCCTGCTATGCGCATCTCCAATGTTTTTCATGTCTCCCTCTTGAAACCATTGGTTTGTAATCTGTTTACCACTGTGTTGCCTCGTCCCCGCCCTATCTTTGTTGACAACCATGAGGAGTATGAGGTCAGCAGCATTATTTACTCTCGTATGTCCAGGGGCCGCGTACAGTATTTGGTTCACTGGAGGGACTATGGTCCGGAGGAGTGTTCATGGGTTCCCTCCTCTGATGTTCATGCTCCCGCCCTCCTCCGTGCCTTCCATGCCTGTTTCCCCAATAAGCCTTTTGTCCTCCCGCAGGGGAGGGTACTGTCAGTGTTTTTTCCCTGATCTGTTTGCCATGTGCTGCTGGCAGCCATTTTACTCACCTCTCTTGCTGACCCTGGTGCATACTGTGTGATGCTGCTCATTTCCTGCACTTCCTTTTATGACCAGACTGGTGTCATCATCCGTGTGAGACAGGATGCAGTCTCAGAATTGTGATGTCATCAGTTATTATTTAAAGGACCTCTGTTCAGTATGCTTTGCCCTTGCGTTTTCTCAGAGCTGTTTGTTAGAGCTCCTGTGTATTACCTGGCTGTCTGACGTCCCTCCTGGTTCCTGATCCCTGGCTTGTTCCTGACTCTGCTGTTCTCCTTGTTCCTGATTCCGGCTCGTCTGACTATTCGCTTTGGCTCCTGACTCGGCTCGTCTGACTACCAGTTCTGGTTTTGATTCCTGGCTTGTTATTTGACTTGTGGACTTTTTATTATTTTTTGCTATTAATAAAGGTGTGATTATTTTTGCACTTCTTGTCTCAGTCTGATTCCTGACACCCTGACATTACGCAAGGGCCATGAATCCTGATGGTGTTAATAATCCACCTTTACCTGCCATAATTTCCAGGATGGATGAACAGAATCACCGCTTGGATCAATTTGCACTAGCCCTGCAAACCCTGCTGACTCGCACTGCACATTTTCAAGTTATGGCTGCTTCTGTTTCCGCTGCTGCAACTAGTCCTACCAGGAGCATGTCTGGTTCTGCACCTCTACCTCAGCGATATGGAGGCGATCCTAATCAGTGCAGAGGGTTTTTGAACCAGGTGGGCATTTACTTTGAGATGTTACCTCAGGCGTTTTCCTCTGACAGGGCTAAGGTGGGATTTCTCATCTCGTTACTCTCTGACACAGCTCTTGCCTGGGCTAATCCTTTGTGGGAGACTAATAAACCTGTGATTTTAAATTACCATGGATTTGTGGCCTCCTTTCGAAGGGTATTTGATTTTCCGGCTTGCTCCTCCTATGCTGCTCAACGACTCATGTACATTCAGCAAGGTACAAGATCTGTTGCTCAGTATGCCATTGAGTTCCGTATGCTTGCCGCAGAGGTAGGTTGGAACAATGAAGCCCTTGTTGACGCCTTCTTTCATGGGCTCTCTGATGTGATTAAAGACGAAGTTGCTGCCAGAGATTTATCAGAAGATCTCAAGGCATTGCTGTCTTTTTTTATCCTAATTGACATCAGACTAAGTGAGAGGTCCTCTTTCAAGGAGTGCTTGCGGAAGCCTCCTGTTCAGTTGTCTCCTACGTGTTCGTTCCCACCCATGCCTCCCTCTCCTCCCATGCCTCCTGGTCCCGAGTCACCAAGTACTGCTGAGCCGATGCAGTTGGGATTCACGCGTCTCTCCGCGGCGGTGAGGGCCTTTAGGAGGAAGGAGGGGCTCTGCCTCTATTGTGGGTTAGAGGGTCACCTTTTGAAGTCTTGTCTTACATGGCCGGAAAACGCTCACACCTAAGGTCCTGTCGGGGGCAGACCTTGGGTGGTTTATCCTTGTCCCCGGAACCGCTAAAGGAGAAACCTTTGGTCACGGTTGTCCTTTCCTGGGTGGACTCCTCCATAGTCACCCAGGCTCTTGTTGACTCCGGTGCTGCGGGCTATTTCATTGACAGTGCTTTTGTATCAAAGCAGTCCATTCCTGTTTTGCTTCGGTCCGTTCCGCTTGCTATTGAAGCCATTGATGGCAGGCCCCTTCAGCCCGCACTCGTTACTCACGAAACTGCTCCGTTATCCATGGCTGTTGGGGCTCTCCATTTTGTAACCCTCCAGTTTCAGGTGATACACTTTCCGCATTTTCCTGTTATTCTGGGTTATCCCTGGTTCCAAAAGCACAATCCCAGAATTGTGATGTCATCACTTATTATTTAAAGGACCTCTGTTCAGTATGCTTTGCCCTTGCGTTTTCTCAGAGCTGTTTGTTAGAGTTCCTGTGTATTACCTGGCTGTCTGACGTTTCGCTTTGGCTCCTGACTCGGCTCGTATGACTACCAGTTTTGATTTTGATTCCTGGCTTGTTATTTGACTTGTGGACTTTTTATTATTTTTTGCTATTAATAAAGGTGTGATTATTTTTGCACTTCTTGTCTCATTCTGATTCCTGGCACCCTGACAGTTCCAGTGTTGAACATTGCTATTCCTTCAGCAAAGGATATCAAGAGAATGAAGCTAAATTTAAATTTGTATCTTGTACATTGTACTGTATTTAAAGAATCATATAAGAAAAAAAAATAGATTTCACTATGAAACCCGAATATTGTCTTTCATGATTCAGATAGAGCATACATTTGTAAGCAACTTTTCATTTTATTTCTATTATCAATTTTGCTTTATTATCTTAGTATCCTTTGTTGAAGGTGCAGCAATGCACTACTTGGAGGGAGTTAGCTGAACACATTCACCTAGATTACAAGTTTTACGCTATAGAGGGTGCAAAACTAACGAAAAAAAAGTTGCGTTATTTCACCCTCCATAGCGCTGCCATTACAAGTTTCAGAAAAGCCACCTTGTGAGTGCGATATGGTAGCGATAAGCTTCATACCGCACAAAATCCAAGGGCTGCTTTGACGTGATCGTGCACGCTTTGTTCATAGAAATGAATTGGGAGAGAGTGTTAGAAAAAAACTAGCACCTGCGATCGCAGAATGAAAAGCTCCGTAACACAACCCCATTGATGTCTATGGGGAAAAAAAGTTACATTTAAACCTAACACACTAACATAAACCCCAAGTCTAAACACCCCTAATCTGCCGCCCCCGACATCGCCGACACCTACATAAAGTTATTAACCCCTAATCTGCCGCCCCCATCACCGACACCTAAATAAAGTTATTAACCCCTAATCTGCTGTCCCCAACATTGCCGACAGCAAAATAAATGTATTAACCCCTAATCTGCCGCTCCCGACATCGCCACCACTATTAAAAGCTATTAACCCCTATTCTGCGGCTCCCCAACATCGCCACCACTATAATAAAGTTATTAACCTCTATTTCCCCGCACCCCAACATCGCCGACACTATAATAAAGCTATTAACCCCTAAACCTCTAGCCTCCCATATCACCGTCACTAAATAAACCTATTAACCCCTAAACTGCCATCCCCCCACATCGCAAAAAAATTAATTAAACTATTAACGCCTAAACCTAAAAACCCCCTAACTTTAAATTAAAATTACAATATCCATATCTTAAAATAAATAAAAACTTACCTGTGAAATTAAAAAAACCTAAGTTTAAACTAACAACCTAACATAACTATTATACTAAACTATTATACTAAAATTAAAATAACTACCAATTAAATAAATTAAATTACGCATTAAAAAAAACTAAGGCCTAGATTTGGAGTTCGGCGGTAAAAGGGCTGTTAACGCTCCGCGGGCTTTTTTCTGGCCGCACCATAAATTTAACTCTGGTATCGAGAGTTAAAACAAATGCTGCGTTAGGCTCCAAAAAAGGAGCGTAGAGCATTTTTACCGCAAAAGCAACTCTCGATACCAGAGTTGCTTACGGACGCGGCCGGCCTCAAAAACGTGCTCGTGCACGATTCTCCCATAGGAAACAATGGGACTGTTTGAGCTGAAAAAAAACTAACACCTGCAAAAAAGCAGCGTTCAGCTCCTAACGCAGCCCCATTGATTCCTATGGGGAAACACTTCCTACGTCTGCACCTAACACCCTAACATGTACCCCGAGTCTAAACACCCCTAATCTTACACTTATTAACCCCTAATCTGCCGCCCCCGCTATCGCTGACCCCTGCATATTTTTTTTAACCCCTAATCTGCCGCTCCGTAAAACGCCGCCACCTACGTTATCCCTATGTACCCCTAATCTGCTGCCCTAACATCGCCGACCCCTATGTTATATTTATTAACCCCTAATCTGCCCCCCACAAAGTCGCCGACACCTGCCTACACTTATTAACCCCTAATCTGCCGAGCGGACCTGAGCGCTACTATAATAAAGTTATTAACCCCTAATCCGCCTCACTAACCCTATCATAAATAGTATTAACCCCTAATCTGCCCTCCCTAACATCGCCGACACCTACCTTCAATTATTAACCCCTAAACTTCCGATCGGAGCTCACCGCTATTCTAATAAATGTATTAACCCCTAAAGCTAAGTCTAACCCTAACACTAACACCCCCCTAAGTTAAATATAATTTACATCTAACGAAATTAATTAACTCTTATTAAATAAATTATTCCTATTTAAAGCTAAATACTTACCTGTAAAATAAATCCTAATATAGCTACAATATAAATTATAATTATATTATAGCTATTTTAGGATTAATATTTATTTTACAGGCAACTTTGTAATTATTTTAACCAGGTACAATAGCTATTAAATAGTTAAGAACTATTTAATAGTTACCTAGTTAAAATAATAACAAATTTACCTGTAAAATAAATCCTAACCTAAGTTATAATTAAACCTAACACTACCCTATCAATAAAATAATTAAATAAACTACCTACAATTACCTACAATTAACCTAACACTACACTATCAATAAATAAATTAAACACAATTGCTACAAATAAATACAATTAAATAAACTAGCTAAAGTACAAAAAATAAAAAAGAACTAAGTTACAGAAAATAAAAAAATATTTACAAACATAAGAAAAATATTACAACAATTTTAAACTAATTACACCTACTCTAAGCCCCCTAATAAAATAACAAAGCCCCCCAAAATAAAAAATTCCCTACCCTATTCTAAATTAAAAAGGTTACAAGCTCTTTTACCTTACCAGCCCTGAACAGGGCCCTTTGCGGGGCATGCCCCAAGAATTTCAGCTCTTTTGCCTGTAAAAGAATAAATACAATACCCCCCCCCCCCAACATTACAACCCACCACCCACATACCCCTAATCTAACCCAAACCCCCCTTAAATAAACCTAACACTAAGCCCCTGAAGATCTTCCTACCTTGTCTTCACCATCCAGGTATCACCGATCCGTCCTGGCTCCAAGATCTTCATCCAACCCAAGCGGGGGTTGGCGATCCATAATCCGGTCCAGAAGAGGCTCCAAAGTCTTCCTCCTATCCGGCAAGAAGAGGACATCCGGACCGGCAAACATCTTCTCCAAGCGGCATCTTCGATCTTCTTCCATCCGGTGCGGAGCGGGTCCATCTTGAAGCAGGCGACGCGGATCCATCCTCTTCTTCCGATGTCTCCCGACTAATGACGGTTCCTTTAAGGGACGTCATCCAAGATGGCGTCCCTCGAATTCCGATTGGCTGATAGGATTCTATCAGCCAATCGGAATTAAGGTAGGAATTTTCTGATTGGCTGATGGAATCAGCCAATCAGAATCAAGTTCAATCCGATTGGCCGATCCCATCAGCCAATCAGATTGAGCTCGCATTCTATTGGCTGATCGGAACAGCCAATAGAATGCGAGCTCAATCTGATTGGCTGATTGGATCAGCCAATCGGATTGAACTTGATTCTGATTGGCTGATTCCATCAGCCAATCAGAAAATTCCTACCTTAATTCCGATTGGCTGATAGAATCCTATCAGCCAATCGGAATTAGAGGGACGCCATCTTGGATGACGTCCCTTAAAGGAACCGTCATTAGTCGGGAGACATCGGAAGAAGAGGATGGATCCGCGTCGCCTGCTTCAAGATGGACCCGCTCCGCACCGGATGGAAGAAGATCGAAGATGCCGCTTGGAGAAGATGTTTGCCGGTCCGGATGTCCTCTTCTTGCCGGATAGGAGGAAGACTTTGGAGCCTCTTCTGGACCGGATTATGGATCGCCAACCCCCGCTTGGGTTGGATGAAGATCTTGGAGCCAGGACGGATCGGTGATACCTGGATGGTGAAGACAAGGTAGGAAGATCTTCAGGGGCTTAGTGTTAGGTTTTTTTATGGGGGGTTTGGGTTAGATTAGGGGTATGTGGGTGGTGGGTTGTAATGTTGGGGGGGGGGTATTGTATTTATTCTTTTACAGGCAAAAGAGCTGAAATTCTTGGGGCATGCCCCGCAAAGGGCCCTGTTCAGGGCTGGTAAGGTAAAAGAGCTTGTAACCTTTTTAATTTAGAATAGGGTAGGGAATTTTTTATTTTGGGGGGCTTTGTTATTTTATTAGGGGGCTTAGAGTAGGTGTAATTAGTTTAAAATTGTTGTAATATTTTTCTTATGTTTGTAAATATTTTTTTATTTTCTGTAACTTAGTTCTTTTTTATTTTTTGTACTTTAGCTAGTTTATTTAATTGTATTTATTTGTAGCAATTGTGTTTAATTTATTTATTGATAGTGTAGTGTTAGGTTTATTGTAGGTAATTGTAGGTATTTTATTTAATTAATTTATTGATAGTGTAGTGTTAGGTTTATTGTAGGTAATTGTAGGTATTTTATTTAATTAATTTATTGATAGGGTAGTGTTAGGTTTAATTATAACTTAGGTTAGGATTTATTTTACAGGTAAATTTGTTATTATTTTAACTAGGTAACTATTAAATAGTTCTTAACTATTTAATAGCTATTGTACCTGGTTAAAATAATTACAAAGTTGCCTGTAAAATAAATATTAATCCTAAAATAGCTATAATATAATTATAATTTATATTGTAGCTATATTAGGATTTATTTTACAGGTAAGTATTTAGCTTTAAATAGGAATAATTTATTTAATAAGAGTTAATTAATTTCGTTAGATAAAAATTATATTTAACTTAGGGGGGTGTTAGTGTTAGGGTTAGACTTAGCTTTAGGGGTTAATCCATTTATTAGAATAGCGGTGAGCTCCGATCGGAAGTTTAGGGGTTAATAATTGAAGTTAGGTGTCGGCGATGTTAGGGAGGGCAGATTAGGGGTTAATACTATTTATGATAGGGTTAGTGAGGCGGATTAGGGGTTAATAACTTTATTATAGTAGCGCTCAGGTCCGCTCGGCAGATTAGGGGTTAATAAGTGTAGGCAGGTGTCGGCGACGTTGAGGGGGGCAGATTAGGGGTTAATAAATATAATATAGGGGTCGGCGGTGTTAGGGGCAGCAGATTAGGGGTACATAGGGATAACGTAGGTGGCGGCGATTTGCGGTCGGAAGATTAGGGGTTAATTATTGTAAGTAGCTGGCGGCGACGTTGTGGGGGGCAGGTTAGGGGTGAATAAATATAATACAGGGGTCGGCGGGGTTAGGGGCAGCAGATTAGGGGTACATAAGTATAACGTAGGTGGCGGTCGGCAGATTAGGGGTTAAAAATTTTAATCGAGTGGCGGCGGTGTGGGGGGAGCTCGGTTTAGGGGTACATAGGTAGTTTATGGGTGTTAGTGTACTTTAGGGTACAGTAGTTAAGAGCTTTATAAACCGGCGTTAGCCAGAAAGCTCTTAACTCCTGCTATTTTCAGGCGGCTGGAATCTTGTCGTTAGAGCTCTAACGCTCACTGCAGAAACGACTCTAAATACCAGCGTTAGAAAGATCCCATTGAAAAGATAGGCTACGCAAATGGCGTAGGGGGATCTGCGGTATGGAAAAGTCGCGGCTGCAAAGTGAGCGTTAGACCCTTTAATCACTGACTCCAAATACCAGCGGGCGCCCAAAACCAGCGTTAGGAGCCTCTAACGCTGGTTTTGACGGCTACCGCCGAACTCTAAATCTAGGCCTAACACTACTAAAAATATTTAAGTCTAAAATTACAAAAAATAAAAAATACTAAATTACGAAAAATAACAAACACTAAGTAACAAAATTATCAAAAATAAAAACAATTACACCTAATCTAATAGCCCTTTAAAAATAAAAAGCCCCCCTAAAATAAAAAAAAACCCTAGCCTACAATAAACTACCAATAGCCCTTAAAAGGGCCTTTTGTAGGGCATTGCCCTAAAGAAATCATCTCTTTTAACTGAAAAAAGGGGGCTGGGGACAAGCCTCCTGCCCACTGACTATGGACCCTGGAACTGGAAGGGATTTTGCTGTGTCTCTTCTAGACCACATCTGGATGCCCCTCTCCCTATCCATAAAACTTGCCCAGACTTTGAGTCACCAAACCTCCAACACCCCTTTAAGACTCAGAGACTTATTGCAAGAGTTTGCAATCAGCACAGACATTACAATACTGGGACCTCCTGCTGTTATATCTCTGTATATCTAGTCTAGCTTTGAATTGTGTGGGCAGCGATGGGGGATTATATGTCCTATTGTTTACATTCCTATTGTTTAAACTGCTGCTCTAGCTAATGTTTGTTTAGGGCAGGGGATTGTAAGTGTATAAAATGTGTGTATCCCTTTCAATAAAGATTCATTCTGTTTTTACTCCAAAATCGGTCCTGTCTGATTCTTGGGGTAATTTTCTGAAGCATTGGTGGTTCCAGCTGTTAGGGAAGCTGAACAGGCGGACATACCCAAAGTGGGTACCAAGAGGTCTGTCACATTGGTGGCAGCGGCTGGATCTGCTTCCTTCATATGGAGCAGTTGAAACCTCCACGGGGACCAAGTTTCCTGTTGACAGAGGAGAAGCACTGCAGTGGCCTGCAGCCATGGAAGCTGAGTTCCATTGGAGAATGCAAGAGGCACTGGCCCAGCTGAACGATCCTGGTTCTGCACAGAACGAGCTGGGATGGAGGGACTCTATCCGCCGGGAGCTCTGGAGGGAGGCTCTTCAACAGGAGCAGGACTATTGTATAACGGTCTTCGCCACTGCTGAGGAAAGGTACTGGCTCCAGCTGGACTTATGAGTTCCTTTCCTGGGAGAGCAGCCCAGGGAGGAATGGCTAACTGCATTAGATAAACTGGTCCAGACTGAGATGGTGCTGGATGACGGCTACAGGGCCCTCCGATGGTATGCTATACACGGACAGCCGTGGCTGGAGGATGGCATCCCCACAGAGGGTTTTGGCTTCAGTGGCCCTGGATTGCTATTTAAGAAGCTGACAGAGGACCCAGACTTTGGGAGCAAGGCGGAGTGGAGATTAGAGAGAATTGGAGATTACCGAGAGAGACTACTGAATCTTTCGGGGTACCATGGCTGCAAGCTGATCTGGATTTTATAAGTGTCCAGGAGCTAGAAAAGGCATATAAATGGCTGTTAGATCTCGTTTGGCAGCATGCCTTGGAGTCTGCAGAGGAATGGCAACTGGGAATGAGCTACCAAGAGCTGCTAGACCACGATCAGCAGCCTGGCCCCGAGCTTATGGTCTTGGACTAGGAAACCACACCAGCAGAAGCGCTGGCAACAGGCGCCAATGGCCCTGTGATATCTCTAGTTCCCGGGAGAGGAGGTAGTCGACTTCTCTACCCAGCCACAGGCTCCAGAGATTGATAATTTAATAGACTTTTCCTCTGAGGAGGGACAGACCGGTCAGCCTGCAGCAGAACAGAGCGCCGCTGGCCTCTGCCCAGCACAAGCTCCGGGAAGCCAGGAAGAGGAGATAGGTGTGGTCTCTTCCCAGCAGCAGAGCCAGTTCCAGGGAGAGGAGGTAGCCGACCTCTCTCCCCAGCAGCAGAGCCAGTTCCAGGGAGAGGAGGTAGTCGACATCTCTACCCAGCCACAGGCTCCAGAGATTGATAATTTAATAGACTTTTCCTCTGAGGAGGGACAGACCGGTGAGCCTCCAGCAGAACAGAGCGCCGCTGGCCTCTGCCCAGCACAAGCTCCGGGAAGCCAGGAAGAGGAGGTAGCTGTGGTCTCTTCCCAGCAGCAGAGCCAGTTCCAGCGAGAGGAGGTAGCCGACCTCTCTCCCCAGCAGCAGAGCCAGTTCCAGGGAGAGGAGATAGCCAATCTCCCCAGCGGCCGTGTGGGGACACGGGAGCGGAGGAAGCTGTTCTTGCTCCCCAGTGGCAGTGTGAGGACCCAGGGATGAAAGCATCTGCCTATGATCCCCAGCAAGAGAAGGGGGTACCGAGAGATGCAGCGGTTGGCTCATCCTCCCGGGATGAATACAAGGGCCCAGGAGCAGAGGAAGCCGTCCTCCCTCCCCAGCAACATCCCAGGAGCCTTGGAGACAGTATTGACCAGGTATCTTCCCAGCTTTTGGATGAGCCTCCAGAAGCCTTGGTCATCAGTCTAGCCCCCCAGTGGCGATACGAGCATCTGGGAGATTGGTCAGTTGGCTCAGCTCCCCAGTGGCGGGGACTGACTCCCTAATGGAAATGTACTGTGGGGTTTTTCTGCCCAACTAACACAGGTCCAAACCAGTGGATGGTCTGGGACCTGGTTAGTCTCCTTTTGGGGGGGGGGGGGGGTGACAAACCCTACTGTCACTGGGGCTTCTGGAGGGGGCTGGGGGCTAGCCTCCTGCCCACTGACTATGGACCCTGGAACTGGAAGGGATTTTGCTCTGTCTCTACCAGACCACATCTGGATGCCCCTCTCCCTATCCATAAAACTTGCCCAGACTTTCAGGCACCAAACCTCCAACACCCCTTCAAAACTCAGAGACTTATTGCAATCAGCACATACATTCCAGTGCTGGGACCTCCTGCTGTTATATCTCTGTATATCTAGTCTAGCTTTAAAGTGTGTGGGCAGCGATGGGGGATTGTATGTCCTATTGTTTACATTCCTATTGTTTAAACTGCTGCTCTAGGTAATGTTTGTTTAGTGGGGGAAGGGGGGGGGGATTGTAAGTGTATAAAATGTGTGTGTCCCTTTCCATAAAGATTCATTCTGTTTTTACTCCAAAATTGGTCCTGTCTGATTCTTGGGGTAATTTTCTGAAGCATTGGTGGTTCTAGCTGTTAGGGAAGCTGAACAGGCGGACATACCCAGAGAGGGTACCGAGAGGTCCTTCACAAGTAGCTCTCATCCTATTGGCTGATTTGAAATTCAAAAATCAAATCAGCCAATAGGAATGCAAGCGACGCCAAGATTCAGTGTACGGCAGTGACCTATGAAGAGGACGCTCCACGCTGGATGTCTTCAAGGATGGACCCGCTCCGCGCTGACAGAATGAAGATAGAAGACGCTGCCGGGATGAAGATAGAGGACGCCATCTGGATGAAGATAGAAGACGCTGCCTGGATGGATGAAGACCTCGCCACCTGGATGAAGACTTCTCGACGCCTGGATGTCTGGACTTCAGAAACTGTGAGTGGATCTTCGGGGGTTAGTGTTAGTTTTTTTTAAAAAATCTTTTTGGGTGGGTTTTTTTTTAGATTAGGGTTTGGGCTTTATGTAAAAGAGCTGAATGCCCTTTTCAGGGCAATGTAAAAGAGCTGAATGCCCTTTGAAGGGCAATGCCCATACAAATGCCCTTTTCAGGACAATGGGTAGCTTAGGTTTTTGTTAGAGTTAGGTTTTTTATTTTGGGGGTTGGTTGGGTGGTGGGTTTTAATGTTAGGGCGGTCTTTGTATTTTTTTCAGGTAAAAGAGCTGATTTCTTTAGGGCAATGCCCTACAAAAGGCCCTTTTAAGGGCTATTGGTAGTTTATTGTAGGCTAGGGGGTGTTTTTATTTTTGGGGGGCTATTTTTATAGAGGTTTTTTTAAATGTGTAATTTAGTTTATTTAATTGGTAGTTATTTTAATTTTGGTATAATAGTTATGCTAAGTTTAAACTTAGGTTTTTTAATTTCACAGGTAAGTTTTTATTTATTTTATGATAGGGATATTGTAATTTTAATATAAAGTTAGGGGGTTGTTAGGTTTAGGGGTTAATAGTTTAATTTAGTTTTTTGTGATGTGGGGGGCTGGTGGTTTAGTGGTTAATAGGTTTATTTAGTGGTGGGATGTGGGAGGCCAGAGGTTTAGGGGTTAAAAACCTTTATTAGTGGCAGCGATGTCGAGGAGCGGTGGAATAGGGGTTAATAACTTTATTATAGTGTTGGTGATGTCGGGGAGCGGCAGAATATGGGGTTATTAGCTTTATTATAGGGGTTAATACATTTTAAAAAGTGTTTGCGATGCGAGAGGGTGGCGGAATAGGGGTTAATAGGTAGTTTATGGGTGTTAGTGTACTTTGTAACAGTTTAGTTACAAAGCAGAATGGATCGTGTCGTATAGGCTGGAACGCAAGCATTTTAGCCTCACCGCACAACTTGTAATACCGGCACTATGGAAATCCCACACAAAAACGTCATATTTTTGAGTGCGGAACTGACGTTGTGTTACAGGCTAAAATGCTTGTGGTATAGCTATACCGCCAAGACTTTTAATGGCTGAGTTACTGTTTTTACCCTGAAATTGACATTTTTTCAGCAATAAAACCGTAACGCACAACTCGTACTCTAGCCGATTGTTAATAAGCCAATGACAAGATGGCATATATCTGCAGCCATCAATCATCTGCTAGCTCTTTTCCTTGCTGCTTCTGAACCTTAGCCTACCTGTATGTGTGCTTTTCAACAAAGAATACCAAGAAAAAGAAGCAAATTAGATAAAATAAGTAAATTGGAAAGTTGTTTAAAAGTGCATGCTCGGTCTGAATCATGAATGAAAAATATTGTTTCATGTCCCTTTAAGAAAAGACTTTTAGTATAATAAGTATACTCTGATATGCTGTGATGAAGTGCCATTGAGGCAGGAAACGTGTCAGATGCAGATTTTGCTTGCTGTGCCCTTTGTGTTCTTTTAAAGTTGTATCTAAATAAAATGGAGGTTTTAATCGTATGATTCTCTCCTGGCTTATTTTGATACTGGAAGTGCTACTTTCTTGCTTCTAATAAGTATACTAGTAGTTACTGTACCGTTAAGTAAAACTTTTAGTTTTACCAAAAATGCAGTGCACAAAAATTAGATGTATAAATAAAAGAATATGTTTAAAGGAATAGGAACGTGAAAATTAAACTTGCAAGAATCAGATAGAGCATGCAATTTTAAGACACTTTAAAAATCACCTCTATTTCCAAATGTGCTTTGCTCTCTTGGTATCCATTGTTAAAAATGAGTACGCACATATCCTACTCTTGTGGGAGCTGGCTGGGGATTGGTGCCTGCATGCATACATTTGTCTTTTGTGATTGGCTAACCAGATGTGTTCAGCTAGCTGCCAGCAGTGCAATGCTGTTCCTTCAGCAACGGATAACAAGAGAATAAAGCATATGAGATAAGAAAAGTAAATTTGAAATTTGTTTAAAATTGTATGTTCTATCCGAATCATGAATTAAATTTTTGGGGTTTCCTATTCCTTTAAGAATAGAATGACAAAATTAAAGCTAATATAGCTGATTACAGCTTCAGGTAAAGAAGAATGACAAGAATCTGCACTGTAGCTCAAAACAAATATTTCTCCAACATAGGTGTGTCCGGTCCACGGCGTCATCCTTACTTGTGGGATATTCTCTTCCCCAACAGGAAATGGCAAAGAGCCCAGCAAAGCTGGTCACATGATCCCTCCTAGGCTCCGCCTTCCCCAGTCATTCTCTTTGCCGTTGTACAGGCAACATCTCCACGGAGATGGCTTAGAGTTTTTTGGTGTTTAAATGTAGTTTTTATTCTTCAATCAAGAGTTTGTTATTTTAAAATAGTGCTGGTATGTACTATTTACTCTGAAACAGAAAAGAGATGAAGATATCTGTTTGTAAGAGGAAAATGATTTTAGCAACCGTTACTAAAATCGATGGCTGTTTCCACACAGGACTGTTGAGAGGAATTAACTTCAGTTGGGGGAAACAGTGAGCAGACTTTTGCTGCTTGAGGTATGACACATTTCTAACAAGACTTGGTAATGCTGGAAGCTGTCATTTTCCCTATGGGATCCGGTAAGCCATTTTTATTAAATAAGAATAAAGGGCTTCACAAGGGCTTTAAAGACTGGTAGACATTTTTTTGGGCTAAAACGATTGATTTATAAGCATTTTTAATATTTCATAGTTTTGAGGAGTTATTTTATTCTTGGGAATTATGTAAAATAACCGGCAGGCACTGTATTGGACACCTTTTTCACTGGGGGCCTTCTCTAATCATAGGCAGAGCCTCATTTTCGCGCCTCTATTGCGCAGTTGTTTTTGGGAAGCAAGACATGCAGATGCATGTGTGAGGAGCTCAGATACATAGAAAAAGCTTACTGAAGGCGTCATTTAGTATCGTATTCCCCTTTGGGCTTGGTTGGGTCTCAGCAAAGCGGATACCAGGGACTGTATAGGGGTTAAATATAAAGCTTTCAAATTTGGTGTGCAATACTTTTAAGGCTTTAAGACACTGTGGTGAAATTTTGGTGAATTTTGAACAATTCCTTCATACTTTTTCACATTTTCAGTAATAAAGTGTGTTCAGTTTAAAATTTAAAGTGACAGTAACGGTTTTATTTTAAAACGTTTTTTGTACTTTGTTATCAAGTTTATGCCTGTTTAACATGTCTGAACCATCAGATAGACTATGTTCTGTATGTGGGGAAGCCAAGGTTCCTTCTCATTTAAATAGATGTGATTTATGTGACACAAAATTTAGAGAAAATGATGCCCAAGATGATTCCTCAAGTGAGGGGAGTAAGCATGGTACTGCATCATCCCCTCCTTCGTCTACGCCAGTCTTGCCCACACAGGAGGCCCCTAGTACATCTAGTGCGCCAATACTCCTTACTATGCAACAATTAACGGCTGTAATGGATAATTCTATCAAAAACATTTTAGCCAAAATGCCCACTTATCAGCGAAAGCGCGACTGCTCTGTTTTAGAAAATACTGAAGAGCATGAGGACGCTGATGATATTGGTTCTGAAGTGCCCCTACACCAGTCTGAGGGGGCCAGGGAGGTTTTGTCTGAGGGAGAAATTTCAGATTCAGGGAAAATTTCTCAACAAGCTGAACCTGATGTGATTACATTCAAATTTAAATTGGAACATCTCCGCGCTCTGCTTAAGGAGGTGTTATCTACTCTGGATGATTGTGAGAATTTGGTCATTCCAGAGAAATTATGTAAGATGGACAAGTTCCTAGAGGTCCCGGGGCCCCCCGAAGCTTTTCCTATACCCAAGCGGGTGGCGGACATTGTAAACAAAGAATGGGAAAGGCCCGGCATACCTTTTGTCCCTCCCCCTATATTTAAGAAATTGTTTCCTATGGTCGACCCCAGAAAGGACTTATGGCAGACAGTCCCCAAGGTCGAGGGGGCGGTTTCTACTCTAAACAAACGCACTACTATCCCTATAGAAGATAGTTGTGCTTTCAAAGATCCTATGGATAAAAAATTAGAGGGTTTGCTTAAAAAGATGTTTGTTCAGCAAGGTTACCTTCTACAACCAATTTCATGCATGGTTCCTGTCACTACAGCAGCGTGTTTCTGGTTCGATGAACTAGAAAAGTCGCTCAATAAAGATTCTTCTTATGAGGAGATTATGGACAGAATTCATGCTCTCAAATTGGCTAACTCTTTTACTTTAGACGCCACTTTGCAATTGGCTAGATTAGCGGCGAAAAATTCAGGGTTTGCTATTGTGGCGCGCAGAGCGCTTTGGCTAAAATCTTGGTCAGCGGATGCGTCTTCCAAGAACAAATTGCTTAACATACCTTTCAAGAGGAAAACGCTGTTTGGCCCTGACTTGAAAGAGATTATTTCTGATATCACTGGGGGTAAGGGCCACGCCCTTTCTCAGGATAGGTCTTTCAAGACTAAAAATAAACCAAATTTTCGTCCCTTTCGCAGAAACGGACCAGCCCCAAGTGCTACATCCTCTAAGCAAGAGGGTAATACTTCTCAAACCAAGCCAGCCTGGAGGCCAATGCAAGGCTGGAACAAAGGTAAGCAGGCCAAGAAACCTGCCACTGCTACCAAGACAGCATGAGATGTTGGTCCCCGATCCGGGACCGGATCTGGTGGGGGGCAGACTTTCTCTCTTCGCCCAGGCTTGGGCAAGAGATGTTCTGGATCCTTGGGCGCTAGAAATAGTCTCCCAAGGTTATCTTCTGGAATTCAAGGAGCTTCCCCCAAGGGGGAGGTTCCACAGGTCTCAATTGTCTTCAGACCACATAAAAAGACAGGCATTCTTACATTGTGTAGAAGACCTGTTAAAAATGGGAGTGATTCATCCTGTTCCATTAGGAGAACAAGGGATGGGATTCTACTCCAATCTGTTCATAGTTCCCAAAAAAGAGGGAACATTCAGACCAATCTTAGATCTCAAGATCCTAAACAAGTTTCTCAAGGTTCCATCGTTCAAAATGGAAACCATTCGGACAATTCTTCCTTCCATCCAGGAAGGTCAATTCATGACCACGGTGGATTTAAAGGATGCGTATCTACATATTCGTATTCACAAGGAACATCATCGGTTCCTAAGGTTCGCCTTTCTGGACAAGCATTACCAGTTTGTGGCACTTCCATTCGGATTAGCCACTGCTCCAAGAATTTTCACAAAGGTACTAGGGTCCCTTCTAGCGGTGCTACGACCAAGGGGCATTGCAGTAGTACCTTACTTGGACGACATACTGATTCAAGCGTCGTCCCTACCACAAGCAAAGGCTCATACGGACATTGTCCTGGCCTTTCTCAGATCTCACGGGTGGAAAGTGAACGTAGAAAAAAGTTCTCTATCTCCGTCAACAAGAGTTCCCTTCTTGGGAACAATAATAGACTCCTTAGAAATGAGGATTTTTCTGACAGAGGCCAGAAAATCAAAACTTCTAAGCTCTTGTCAAGTACTTCATTCTGTTCCTCTTCCTTCCATAGCGCAGTGCATGGAAGTAATAGGTTTGATGGTCGCGGCAATGGACATAGTTCCTTTTGCGCGAATTCATCTGAGACCATTACAACTGTGCATGCTCAGTCAGTGGAATGGGGATTATACAGACTTGTCTCCGACGATACAAGTAGATCAGAGGACCAGAGATTCACTCCGTTGGTGGCTGACCCTGGACAACCTGTCACAGGGGATGAGCTTCCGCAGACCAGAGTGGGTCATTGTCACGACCGACGCCAGTCTGGTGGGCTGGGGCGCGGTCTGGGAACTCCTGAAAGCTCAGGGTCTTTGGTCTCGGGAAGAATCTCTTCTCCCGATAAATATTCTGGAACTGAGAGCGATATTCAATGCTCTCAAGGCTTGGCCTCAGCTAGCAAAGGCCAAATTCATACGGTTTCAATCAGACAACATGACGACTGTTGCGTATATCAACCATCAGGGGGGAACAAGGAGTTCCCTGGCGATGGAAGAAGTGACCAAAATCATTCAATGGGCGGAGACTCACTCCTGCCACTTGTCTGCAATCCACATCCCAGGAGTGGAAAATTGGGAAGCGGATTTTCTGAGTCGTCAGACATTTCATCCGGGGGAGTGGGAACTCCATCCGGAAATCTTTGCCCAAATTACTCAATTGTGGGGCATTCCAGACATGGATCTGATGGCCTCTCGTCAGAACTTCAAGGTTCCTTGCTACGGGTCCAGATCCAGGGATCCCAAGGCGACTCTAGTAGATGCACTAGTAGCACCTTGGACCTTCAACCTAGCTTATGTATTCCCACCGTTTCCTCTCATCCCCAGGCTGGTAGCCAGGATCAATCAGGAGAGGGCATCGGTGATCTTGATAGCTCCTGCGTGGCCACGCAGGACTTGGTATGCAGACCTGGTGAATATGTCATCGGCTCCACCATGGAAGCTACCTTTGAGACAGGACCTTCTTGTTCAAGGTCCGTTCGAACATCCGAATCTGGCCTCACTCCAACTGACTGCTTGGAGATTGAACGCTTGATTTTATCAAAGCGAGGGTTCTCAGATTCTGTCATTGATACTCTTGTTCAGGCCAGAAAGCCTGTAACTAGAAAAATCTACCATAAAATATGGAAAAAATATATCTGTTGGTGTGAATCTAAAGGATTCCCATGGAACAAGATAAAAATTCCTAAGATTCTATCCTTTCTTCAAGAAGGTTTGGAGAAAGGATTATCTGCAAGTTCTTTGAAGGGACAGATTTCTGCTTTATCTGTTTTACTTCACAAAAAGCTGGCGGCTGTGCCAGATGTTCAAGCTTTTGTTCAGGCTCTGGTTAGAATCAAGCCTGTTTACAAACCTTTGACTCCTCCTTGGAGTCTCAATTTAGTTCTTTCAGTTCTTCAGGGGGTTCCGTTTGAACCCTTACATTCCGTAGATATTAAGTTGTTATCTTGGAAAGTTTTGTTTTTGGTTGCAATTTCTTCTGCTAGAAGAGTTTCAGAGTTATCTGCTCTGCAGTGTTCTCCTCCTTATCTGGTGTTCCATGCAGATAAGGTGGTTTTGCGTACTAAACCTGGTTTTCTTCCGAAAGTTGTTTCTAACAAAAACATTAACCAGGAGATAGTCGTGCCTTCTTTGTGTCCGAATCCAGTTTCAAAGAAGGAACGTTTGTTGCACAATTTGGATGTAGTTCGTGCTCTAAAATTCTATTTAGATGCTACAAAGGATTTCAGACAAACATCTTCCTTGTTTGTTGTTTATTCTGGTAAAAGGAGAGGTCAAAAAGCAACTTCTACCTCTCTCTCTTTTTGGCTTAAAAGCATCATCAGATTGGCTTATGAGACTGCCGGACGGCAGCCTCCTGAAAGAATCACAGCTCATTCCACTAGGGCCGTGGCTTCCACATGGGCCTTCAAGAACGAGGCTTCTGTTGATCAGATATGTAAGGCAGCGACTTGGTCTTCACTGCACACTTTTACTAAATTTTACAAATTTGATACTTTTGCTTCTTCTGAGGCTATTTTTGGGAGAAAGGTTTTGCAAGCCGTGGTGCCTTCCATCTAGGTGACCTGATTTGCTCCCTCCCATCATCCGTGTCCTAAAGCTTTGGTATTGGTTCCCACAAGTAAGGATGACGCCGTGGACCGGACACACCTATGTTGGAGAAAACAGAATTTATGTTTACCTGATAAATTACTTTCTCCAACGGTGTGTCCGGTCCACGGCCCGCCCTGGTTTTTTAATCAGGTCTGATAATTTATTTTCTTTAACTACAGTCACCACGGTATCATATGATTTCTCCTATGCAAATATTCCTCCTTTACGTCGGTTGAATGACTGGGGAAGGCGGAGCCTAGGAGGGATCATGTGACCAGCTTTGCTGGGCTCTTTGCCATTTCCTGTTGGGGAAGAGAATATCCCACAAGTAAGGATGACGCCGTGGACCGGACACACCGTTGGAGAAAGTAATTTATCAGGTAAACATAAATTCTGTTTTTTGTTGGAAACAACGTAAATAAACTAAAACAAAAATTTAAATTTAACAAAATAAAATTTAGGATTAAATAAATATATATATATATATATATATATATATATATATATAATGTCAGTATAAAATCTATTTGCAGTTGTTATCTGTTAAAGCCAATCAGGGACAGATATCTAATAGAGTTAAGCCTTGAAAAGTCTGCAGGTGCATTTCATGTTCTGAATATTAGAAATTGTTCCATTTTCCGAGCTAAATTACATGAAAAGAGGGCAAAATAAAAAAGAAAATATATTGAAAAGTAGTTTCATTCTGCATAAAGAACCATTTTATACGCAAATCTCATATTGCTTACTGTCCCTTTAAATGACATAGGCAATTTACATTTTTTTTTCTTTTTATTGATTTCACCATAATAATCCACTCTCTTGTGCACCCATACATCATATACATATAATACACTGTTTTTTAATGGACAAACAGAACTTTCTAGTGATACCCTATATGGGTACATAAAATAACAATAAATAGGAATTTAATACTGAAAAATTGGGGAAAATAAAAAAGCATTTTTTGCAGTTTTCTTTTTAAGCATTTCTACAAATATAGTGTAGCTAAATAAAAATCCATCAACATTTATTTATTATTTTGTCCTGATTTTAGGAACAGTCCATATGATTAGGTTGCCAAATAATTTATATCAAATTATTAAATGCTCAAATACTACATAGATGGAATTATTGGTTTAATACTACATTTTGCAGTGCTATTGCTTTGACTGTATATAGTAGGAGAAACTAGATACCACATGTTATTTACCAAGAGGCATTTTGACACTTTATATGTATCCCTTTTACATATATAGGGCAAAAAATCAAACTGTGCTAAAGAAAAATAAAATTAAAAAAATGTGCTTTATTAAAATAAATGTATAAAAAATACACTTTACCAAAAAAACATTTTAACTATTTGATTAACATAGCATAGTTGCTGATAAGGAGAGAAGGGGATGAGTCAAGGCAAGCAATTGTTTACAAACAATAGCTTGTCATTTATGACGTGATCATTGTGGCTGGCATGGGGGCACTTTATTGGGCATCACTGGGCCTGGTATCAGCATGCACTGCAGCATGCCAATATCTAGGCTCCATTTTAAGTTTACAGTCATTGTGACTGGCTGTAACAGTAATTGTATACGCAGTATACATAGGGCAAGATTTGTCATGGGGTGAATGACCTGATCGGTTGCAGGCTCACTCATGTGAGCCTGCAACTGATATTTATGAAGCAGTCACTTAAACTGCTGTTTCATAAACCCTCTCGACAATTTGTAGCTGGTGGATGAGTGTCTCTTCTAGGTCTGTGTAACAGTGAAAACAACTACTGCACTAACTCTGCTTAGGAATTCCTCAGGGAGGTATAGTAAAGTATTTATATATTTCCCATGAGGATCACATTTAGTATACAGTCTAACAGAGCACTATGGCAAGCACTTTTGATACTAGGATAAGCCATTTAATTTATGAGACATATGTTTTAAGACAGTGTTTGATACCTGGCATTACTCATTTGTTTGTTTGAAAATGAACAGATACAAAACTAATGTTTCCCTCCCAGACAGATATCTAACTGCACATATTTATTATGACTACCATTACTGGAGTTACAACTCAGCTGGGATTTTATTGTGGTTGGTATATTTAAAGCGGTAAACACCTTGAGGTTTTTATATAACATGTTTAGTTATCTGTAATTGAACTTTGCAATATCATTTCTTTGTTTATTTTGTCCCCTTCTCATATAATTTAGCTCTGAAAATTGAGCCATTTCTAAATTTCGGAACTTCAAATACAACTCTTGAATTCTGAAGGCTAACTATGTTACATACCTGTCCCTATTTGGCTGTATCAGATAACTACAGCAAGACAATGTACTTGATATATTAAAACTTTATGACAGTGGTTAGCCTTGTTGTCTGCAGACTAAAGCCCAGATTGGCAACTCCAAATAAGGCAAATGCTGGGTGGAGTTTAACTGCTGAAAAATAATTGCTGTAAAAGGGACTTGGCTGATTTGTTGTAACACAACAAAATGTCTTGTAATTTCAAGGTGTTTACGGTCCCTTTAAGGTTCATTTCAATGTACATAATTAAAAATAATTAACGTCCTGGTACAGTGAATTTTCTAAGTATGGTTGAATCTAATATGAAATAAATAATTATTTAAAATGATTTAGTTTTCAAGTCATGGTGCATAATTAATAATGCTAATATTTTTCCAAGAAAGGTGCAACCCTAACCATACCATGTTAATTTAGTTTCAGAGCCCTAGAGAAACTAGTGAGTCACGTTTAAAGAGACAGTGTACTGTAAAATTGTTTCTCCCTTAATGTGGTTCCAATTATTGTCATACCAGCTGCTGAGTATAAAATGTATGAAGGATTATTTATGTTTGTATGTGAAATAGCTGTTTCTTCTGTTAAGTGTGATCAGTCCACGGGTCATCATTACTTGTGGGATATTAACTGCTCCCCTACAGGAAGTGCAAGAGGATTCACCCAGCAGAGTTGCTATATAGCTCCTCCCCTCTACGTCACCTCCAGTCATTCTCTTGCACCCAACGACTAGATAGGATGTGTGAGAGGACTATGGTGATATATTTAGTTTTTATATCTTCAATCAAAAGTTTGTTATTTTATAATAGCACCGGAGTGTGTTATTCCTTCTCTGGTAGAATTTGAAGAAGAATCTACCTGAGTTTTTCTATGATTTTAGCCGGAGTAGTTAAGATCATATTGCTGTTTCTCGGCCATCTGAGGAGAGGTAAACTTCAGATCAGGGGACAGCAGGCAGATTAATCTGCAAAGAGGTATGTAGCAGTTTATTATTTTCTGACATGGAATTGATGAGAAAATCCTGCCATACCGTTATAATGTAAACTCAGCCTTGAATGCAGTAGATGTAGCTGATATCAGGCTGTCATGTATGTATATTTTACACTTCAGTTTTCTGGGAAATGGTACTTCTCTGGCTTTTAAACTGTATACATAGACTTAACCTATTTTGCAGGGACTTGCAATAGGTTTTAAATGACAATTAATTATTGAGGTAAAACGTTTTTTTGCTGGCATGTAAAAACGTTTTTTTCTCTGAGGTACTGGGTGAAAAAATGTTTTGGGCACTTTTTTTCCACTTGGCAATAGTTTTGATTTAAATTAGAGCAGTTCACTGATCCCTCTCACTGTTATGTGTGTGGGGGAGGGGCCATTTTGGTGCTTTCACTATGCATCAGAAAAACTCAGTCAGAGGTTCATTTTCTTCCTGCATGATCCGGTTCATCTCTACAGAGTTCAGGGATCTCAAGAGTCTTTTTTGAGGGAAGTAATCATTCACAGCAGAGATGTGCTGATTGTATTGACTGTGATATAAAAAACGTTTATTTGTGTATTTTTTTTCTGCTGCCTGGGTTAGTTATCATTTGCTGAGGGGAACAATCCTTTGCTAAAACTGTATATTCTGACAAAGATTGATGCTATAACTTAATTATTTTATCTGTTATAATATTTTCTGTGCTTCTTAAAGGCACAGTTCGTTTTCATATTATTTGTAAATTACTTTGAAAAGTATTTCCAAGTTGCTGTTTATTTGCTAGTGTGTTAAACATGTCTGATTCAGAGGAATATCTCTGTGCTATATGTGTTAATGCCAAAGTGGAGCCCAATAGAAATTTATGTACTAAATGTATTGATGCTACTTTAAAAAATAGTCAATCTGTACAAATTGAACATATTTCACCAAACAACGAGGGGAGAGTTATGCCGACTAACTCGCCTCACGTGTCAGTACCTGCATCTCCCGCTCAGGAGGTGCGTGATATTGTAGCGCCGAGTGCATCTGGGCGGCCATTACAAATCACATTACAAGATATGGCTACTGTTATGACTGAAGTTTTGGCTAAACTACCAGAACTAAGAGGTAAACGTGATCACTCTGGGATGAGAACAGAGTGCGCTGATAATGCAAGGGCCATGTCTGATACTGCGTCACAGTTTGCAGAACGTGAAGACGGAGAGCTTCATTCTGTGGGTGACGGTTCTGATCCAAATAAACTGGACTCAGACATTTCAAATTTTAAATTTAAGCTTGAGAACCTCCGTGTGTTACTAGGGGAGGTATTAGCGGCTCTGAATGATTGTAACACAGTTGCAATCCCAGAAAAAATGTGTAGGTTGGATAAATATTTTGCGGTACCGACGAGTACTGACGTTTTTCCTATACCTAAGAGACTTACTGACATTGTTACTAAGGAGTGGGATAGACCCGGTGTGCCTTTCTCACCCCCTCCTATATTCAGAAAAATGTTTCCAATAGACGCCGCCACACGGGACTTATGGCAAATGGTCCCTAAGGTGGAGGGAGCAGTTTCTACTTTAGCTAAGCGTACCACTATCCCAGTGGAGGATAGCTGTGCTTTTTCAGATCCAATGGATAAAAAATTAGAGGGTTACCTTAAGAAAATGTTTGTTCAACAAGGGTTTATATTGCAACCTCTTGCATGTATTGCGCCTGTCACGGCTGCAGCAGCATTTTGGTTTGAGTCTCTGGAAGAGACACTTCAATCATCCACACTAGATGACATCACACACAAACTTAAATTCCTTAAGTTAGCTAATTCATTTATTTCAGATGCCGTAGTACATTTAACTAAACTTGCGGCTAAAAATTCAGGATTCGCCATTCAGGCACGCAGAGCTCTGTGGCTAAAATCCTGGTCAGCTGATGTTACGTCTAAATCTAAATTGCTTAAAATTCCTTTCAAAGGGCAGACCTTATTCGGGCCCGGCTTGAAAGAGATTATTGATGACATTATAGGAGGTAAAGGTCATGCCCTGCCTCAGGACAAGGCCAAAGCCAAGGCTAGACAGTCCAATTTTCGTTCCTTTCGTAATTTCAAAGCAGGAGCAGCATCAACTTCCTCTGCACCAAAACAGGAAGGAGCTGTTGCTCGCTACAGACAAGGCTGGAAACCTAACCAGTCCTGGAACAGGGGCAAACAGGCCAGAAAACCTGCTGCTGCCCCTAAGACAGCATGAATTGAGGGCCCCCGATCCGGGACCGGTTCTAGTGGGGGGCAGACTTTCCCTCTTCGCCCAGGCTTGGGCAAGAGATGTTCAGGATCCCTGGGCGTTAGAGATCATATCTCAGGGATACCTTCTGGACTTCAAATCCTCTCCCCCAAGAGGGAGATTTCATCTGTCAAGGTTGTCAACAAACCTAACAAAGAAGGAAGCGTTTCTACGCTGCGTACAAGATCTTTTATTAATGGGAGTGATCCATCCAGTTCCGCGGTTGGAACAAGGACAAGGGTTTTACTCAAATCTGTTTGTAGTTCCCAAAAAGAGGGAACCTTCAGGCCAATCTTGGATTTAAAGATCCTAAACAAATTCCTAAGAGTTCCATCGTTCAAGATGGAAACTATTCGAACAATTTTGCCCATGATCCAAGAGGGTCAGTACTTGACCACAGTGGATTTAAAGGATGCTTACCTTCACATACCGATTCACAGAAGTCATTACCGGTATCTAAGGTTTGCCTTTTTAGACAGGCATTACCAGTTTGTAGCTCTTCCATTCGGACTGGCTACGGCTCCAAGAATCTTCACAAAGGTTCTGGGCACTCTTCTGGCGGTACTAAGACCGCGAGGAATTTCAGTAGCTCCGTACTTAGACGACATACTGATACAAGCTTCAAGCTTTCAAACTGCCAAATCTCATACAGAGATAGTACTGGCATTTCTAAGGTCGCATGGATGGAAAGTGAACGAAGAGAAAAGTTCTCTCTTTCCACTCACAAGAGTTCCCTTCCTGGGGACTCTGATAGATTCTGTAGAAATGAAGATTTACCTGACAGAGGACAGGTTAACAAAACTTCAAAATGCATGCCGTGTCCTTCATTCCATTCAAGAGACCAGAAATTCTCTTCTATGGTGGCTTTATCGGCCACATCTGTCCAGGGGAATGCCATTCAGCAGGCCAGACTGGTCAATTGTAACAACAGACGCCAGCCTACTAGGTTGGGGCGCTGTCTGGAATTCTCTGAAGGCTCAGGGACTATGGAATCAGGAGGAGAGTCTTCTTCCAATAAACATTCTGGAATTGAGAGCAGTCCTCAATGCTCTTCTGGCTTGGCCCCAGTTAGCAACTCGGGGGTTCATCAGGTTCCAGTCGGACAACATCACGACTGTAGCTTATATCAACCATCAGGGAGGGACAAGAAGCTCCCTAGCAATGATGGAAGTATCGAAGATAATTCGCTGGGCAGAGTCTCACTCTTGCCACCTGTCTGCAATCCACATCCCGGGAGTGGAGAACTGGGAGGCGGATTTCTTAAGTCGTCAGACTTTTCATCCGGGGGAGTGGGAACTTCATCCAGAGGTCTTTGCCCAAATACTTCCACGTTGGGGCAAACCAGAGATAGATCTCATGGCGTCTCGACAGAACGCCAAGCTTCCGCGCTACGGGTCCAGATCCAGGGATCCGGGAGCGGTCCTGATAGATGCCTTGACAGCACCATGGACCTTCAGGATGGCTTATGTGTTTCCACCTTTCCCGATGCTTCCTCGATTGATTGCCAGAATCAAACAGGAGAAAGCATCAGTGATTCTAATAGCGCCTGCATGGCCACGCAGGACTTGGTATACAGATCTGGTGGACATGTCATTCTGTCCACCTTGGTCGTTACCTCTGAAACAGGACCTTCTGATTCAGGGTCCTTTCAAACATCAAAATCTAACTTCTCTGAAGCTGACTGCTTGGAAATTGAACGCTTGATCTTATCAAAGCGTGGTTTTTCTGAGTCAGTTATTGATACCTTAATACAGGCTAGGAAGCCTGTCACCAGAAAGATTTACCATAAAATATGGCGTAAATACCTATATTGGTGCGAATCCAAAGGTTACTCTTGGAGTAAGGTTAGGATTCCTAGGATATTGTCTTTTCTACAAGAAGGTTTAGAAAAGGGGTTATCCGCTAGTTCCTTAAAGGGACAGATCTCAGCTCTGTCCATTCTGTTACACAAGCGTCTGTCAGAAGTTCCAGACGTTCAGGCTTTTTGTCAGGCTTTGGCCAGGATTAAACCTGTGTTTAAAGCTGTGGCTCCACCATGGAGTTTAAACCTTGTTCTTAACGTTTTACAGGGTGTTCCGTTTGAACCCCTTCATTCCATTGATATAAAGTTGTTATCTTGGAAAGTTCTATTTTTAATGGCTATTTCCTCGGCTCGAAGAGTCTCTGAGTTATCAGCCTTACATTGTGATTCTCCTTATTTGATTTTTCACTCGGATAAGGTAGTTCTGCGTACTAAGCCTGGGTTCTTACCTAAGGTAGTCACTAACAGGAATATCAATCAGGAGATTGTTGTTCCATCCTTGTGCCCAAATCCTTCTTCGAGGAAGGAACGTCTTTTGCACAATCTGGATGTAGTTCGTGCCCTTAAATTTTATTTACAGGCAACTAAAGATTTTCGACAAACGTCTTCCCTGTTTGTCGTTTACTCTGGTCAGAGGAGAGGTCAAAAAGCTTCTGCTACCTCTCTCTCTTTTTGGCTTCGTAGCATAATTCGTTTAGCTTATGAGACTGCTGGACAGCAGCCTCCTGAAAGAATTACAGCTCATTCCACTAGAGCTGTGGCTTCCACTTGGGCCTTTAAGAATGAGGCCTCTGTTGAACAGATTTGCAAGGCTGCAACTTGGTCTTCGCTTCATACTTTTTCCAAATTTTACAAATTTGACACTTTTGCTTCCTCGGAGGCTATTTTTGGGAGAAAGGTTCTTCAGGCAGTGGTTCCTTCTGTATAAAGAGCCTGCCTATCCCTCCCGTCATCCGTGTACTTTTGCTTTGGTATTGGTATCCCACAAGTAATGATGACCCGTGGACTGATCACACTTAACAGAAGAAAACATAATTTATGCTTACCTGATAAATTCCTTTCTTCTGTAGTGTGATCAGTCCACGGCCCGCCCTGTTTTTTAAGGCAGGTAAATATTTTTTAAATTATACTCCAGTCACCACTACACCCTTGGCTTCTCCTTTCTCGTTGGTCCTTGGTCGAATGACTGGAGGTGACGTAGAGGGGAGGAGCTATATAGCAACTCTGCTGGGTGAATCCTCTTGCACTTCCTGTAGGGGAGCAGTTAATATCCCACAAGTAATGATGACCCGTGGACTGATCACACTACAGAAGAAAGGAATTTATCAGGTAAGCATAAATTATGTTTTTTGTTCTTTGATACCACATTCCATTAAAATGGGTTGAGCTTGCAAGGAAATCATATCTCATTGATTTATCTCTTCTTGTATAAACGCACTTCTTCATATTATCTCTGCCTGTATACCAAAGCCCAATTCTTAGGGAATAATTAAAAAATAAATAAATAGCATTTTAACTTATACTTATCTCTCCTAACCCCCACTGGGTATGTAACTTCTTATGTTAGCTATGTTTACGTATTTTTTATTTACCAATAAACAGAAAACTTTAAGTATTATTAAGTATAACAATTTCAGTATAGGTAGAGATACCCAGATAAAATTATGTATTTCAAAAGCTTTAATAAAGGTAAAGGAGATATTTGTAAACAATTTAATAAACTACAGAAAACAAAATGGATCATTGGGAAAAAAATATTGGGTACACTATCGCTTTAAGGTGGTTTAGCACTGCTTCAATTGAAATTAATAATAATGTATTTAAAAGGTATATAAACATACAAACATGTATTTGTTTTTAATATTAATCTTATAGCTAAATATAAATATATATTTATGTATACACAATAATATTCACACCTAAACTACCCAGAATGCAGAATGTTATTAGGTCAAAACAATAGGTGGCGCAAGTGAATGCTGTTCTGACTAATAATGGTTTAAAATGTATTTCAGATTCCTTATGTGTCTGATAATGTTCTCACCTTACATAGGCTGTATTGAAATTTCAAGTGTAAATGGTATCTCTCCAGGACAATAAAGCTTCTAGATTCAAATTCTATAGTTTAAATATATATATATTTATTGAATAAAAGATTCTTGTTTCTTAAATGAACGATTCTTATATATGAGATCAAAATAGTGATGATCTATTCACAAGTGATAATCAGTTGACAATTTAAAACATTTGGTAAAAATATAAAATATGATAGTACAATATTAAAAACACCGGTGTTCTTCATAAACAAAAAACTATAAAAACTCAAATTGAGATAATATAAGCAAGCAGGTGTACTCAGAAGATAAAACCAGAAAATAAACAGAGGAGACTCATGTACCTCTAAGCGTATGACTATCAAAAAACATATATAAATGCATATATGAGTATATGAACCATATGTCTGGTATCCGTTAAACTAGCGTATATATATACTTCACAGATGTATAAGGGTTAAGCAAATATTATACAGTTCCTTATTGCTTAATGTTCTGGCAAAACATGGGGTGGTTATCCTTCCGTCAAAAATATATTTGAGCCAATGTATATTGAAACAAAATGTGGCAAAATGTAGCCAGTAATATGTAGCAGCAGTGTTATTTCTTAGATTTCAGCGTCTCTGTTTTTTGATCAGAGGTAGGTTTACATACGGTTTTGAGCTTGGTGTAGCGATTCCTTCCTTAAAAACAGTGCACTGTTGACGTCTTCCCTCTGCTGTGCAGAAAAAGCCGGTGGAGTACTAAGTCCCTTAGCCTCCGTTTACCAGCTGTGTTGGTAGTTGTTTTCCTTAGATTCGTTGTTTACCCAGTAATGGGCCTTGATGGTATTCTTATGAGCTCCGGTCACAACTTGCTTCTTTCTTTGTGAGTGTATAACCCAGACCCGGTCTTTATTTTCACCGGTCTCCTTGCTGTTATCACAGCTGACAAAGTTCTCCTCTGGAGCTGAGTTGTTTTGGCTCACTTCTTAATTTCAAGTGATCAGGTTTCTACGCGTTTCGGCGTTCTGCCTTTCTCAAGATACCTGATTGAACCACCTGTAGCCTTTTTATCTGGATCTCCCATGTTCCATCTCTTCAGCTTAACCCTTAATGTTTCTGTTTCTTGTGGATTCGTTTAGAGTTTTACTTTAATCTTAGTTCTTCCACTGTCCTTTGTAAAAGGTTTTCTTAAAATAATTATATTTTTTATTTAAATCCTCAGGTTCATTTTCTCCATATTAGACATCACATAAACAGTAATATTTGGTTCATATATTTCGAGTTCATATTTACAGATATTCTACATTCTTTTTTATATGCCTAATTCAACTTGATATATGAAAACTTACTATAAAAATATGTTGTTATAATATTATAGTAATGATAGTATATATATATATGTTCCAGAAGATTAATACAATTAATTTATAAAGTTTGTGTGAATATGTAAATGTTCAATTAGCTAATTTTTGTGATTCTAAATCAGATATTAATTCTATATAGAGTATACTTATACAGTCCTGTATTCTTGTTATACTTGTGTAGTGGGGTATGTCATCATCTCATATATAGGTGTTATTTATACATAAGTGTTGTTTATCCAGGTTGTAGAAAAGATACTGGAAGTGCTTATGATACACAAATCTCTAATAGTTATCTAGAAACATATATTGTTTTATTAGCATCCGTGGTCACCTATAATCAATGACTCTTGTTTTTATATTCCTGCCATATGTTGTCACCTCATTTCCTACTATATTCTTTACCTCGATATAAGTTATGTGTGTGTTTGTATCTTACTAATGGAGAGTTGTATTCGTATAGCGTATTACTTTATATACAAGGAAGTATTGATTGTATTATAAGTCTATATTATAGAATTAAGGTCTAGTTCACTATTTAATCCCTTAGGGAATAAGGTCCCCATTCTAAAGATAATTTCAGCTTCTTTATGGAGTAACTTTCTCTCCATGTTCCCTCCTCTATTGTCTTCTCTTACTAGTTTAATGCCCCAATATTTTAGTTCTTTTGGATTGCTATTATGATGTTCCTTAAAGTGTACATACAGTCTTGTATTTTCTTTGCCCTGCTCTATGCACCAAATGTGTTCTCTAATTCGCTCTCTGAGACTTCTGCTCGTTTGTCCCAGGTATTGTAATTTGCACGAACACTGTAATATGTATATGACATTATTGTCTGTGCATCTTATTATGTCATTTATTTTAAAATTCATGTTGTTACTTGTTGAAATTATTTGATTCGTTTTATGGCTAAATTGGCAAGACTTACAATCATAACAGGGAAAAAAACCTGTTAGTCGCTCCCCTTTTAGATTCACTATGTTGTTGGTAGTTTTACATTTATATTCACTTGGTGAAAGTATGTTCTTAAGGTTTGTTGCTTTTCTATATATTATATCTGGTGTTGGTTTAAGTTGTTTTCCAATAACTGGGTCACTTCTGGCCAAATGCCAGTGTTTCTTAATGATATTTTGTACTTGTTTATATTGTGCTGAATATGTTGTTATAAAGGGTATTTTTAACATGTTGAAGTCAGTCTCTTCGGTTTGATTTAGTTTTTTATCTTCTAGTAGTGTTTCTCTCTTTATTTCTCTAACTATGTTTTTTGTATTAATGATTTGTATTTCATTATATCCTTTTTCTACAAACCTGTCCTGTATAGTCAGTGCTTGTCTGTCAAAGTCTGCTATGTCGCTACAGTTACGTCTAATACGTGAAAACTGTCCTTTCGGTATGTTTTTTTTCCACTTTATGTGGTGACTACTGTTGCGTTCAATATAGTTGTTAGCATCGATTTTTTTAAAAAATGTAGTGGTGTTGATTTTATTATCAGTGATAGATACCTCAATGTCTAGAAAGCTGATGTGTTCCTTACTGCATTCATGGCTAAATAAAAGTCCCAAGTTATTACTGTTAAGATCTTCCATGAATAGTAAAAATAGTTCCTGGTCCCCCTCCCAGATGATAAAGACGTCATCTATAAAACGTTTAAAGAGCACGAGATTCGCACCCCAAGGAGTAGAGTTTATAAAATTCTCCTCAAATTTTCCCACGAATAGATTCGCATAGCTGGGTGCGAATCTCGTGCCCATTGCAGTGCCTCTTTGTTGGAGGTAATACTTTCCATCAAATTTAAAATAGTTATTCTGTAAAATAAAAGCCATACAATCTAAAATAAATTTTTGTTGAATGGGATTCATATCTTTATCTTGTTTTAGATACATTTCTGTAGCTTCTAGCCCATGTGTGTGTTCAATACAGGTGTAAAGTGAGCTTACATCGCACGTAGCCATTAAGTAATTGTCCTTCCATTTTATGTCTTTAATGATATTGAGAAAATGTTTGGTGTCTTTTAAATAAGAGGATATGTTCTTTACATGTTTCTGCAGAAAAAAGTCAACATACTGTGAGAGGTTGGAAGTTAACGAATCAATGCCCGATATGATGGGGCGTCCTGGTGGATTTGATATATCTTTATGTACTTTTGGCAAAAAATAGAACACAGGTGTTCTGGGGTATTCTGTGTTAAGGAATTTGAATTCTTGGGTGTTAATTATTCCTTTAGTTTTTGCCTCTATCAGCATGTTGTCGAGATTATTTTTCATTCTATTTATAGGGTTATTGACAAGTTTCTTATATGTCACTGTATCTCCTAATAGTCTATATGCTTCTGTCAGATATTTACTTGTATCCATAATTACGACCCCTCCCCCTTTGTCTGCTTGTTTTATAATGATGTTTTTATTCTCTTTAAGTCCTTTGAGGGTTTGTTTTTCTTTTTTGGTCATATTCCACTTCATGTCTTTATTAGTGTCTATTTTATCTATATCTTCTTTCACTTTCCTTTCAAACATCTCTATTGCGCTCCCTTTTTCATGAGTTGGAAAGAAGTTGGATTTTTGTTTTAAATTAGTATGTGTATATGTGGGGTCTTCATTAGCATAATTCATTATTGGATTTTTCATGAAATATTTTTTCAGGGTTAATTTCCTAGTTAGTTGGTTCACATTAATTAGAGTTTCAAACTTATTAAGTTTGTTTGCCGGAGCAAATGATAATCCTTTGCTTAATATGGATGTTTCTTCTTGACTTAATGTTATTTTACTCAGGTTGAAAATACCTCTTGTTTTTACTTTGATTTCTTGGTTGCCTTTTTTGCACTTTCTAATCCCTCTTCCTCTACCTCCTCTAGTCTTCGTTTTCCCTTTGGAGGGTCGTGTGACTGAATTGGTCCCTCTTCTAAAAAAGATTTTGATGTGCCTACTTTTGTTTTTGTTGATGTTTCACCAGTGTTATTTTCTTCTGTTAGTGAACTAAATCTATTCTGTGTCTTAACTTCCCATTTGTTAGGTGTTTGTCTCTTTTCTGTGTGTGATTTATAATTACTATCTTTTTGTAACTGTTTGTGTCTTCGTGGATCTCTATTATGTTGTGGAGTGTGCTGATCCTCATTGCTATAGTAGGGATCTTTCCATTCGTTATGTGCTGATCTATTAGTTATGTGATAATGTGACTCCCTTCCTTGTGTATTCCAATGTCTACTCCCATAATATGTGTTGTAGTGTCTATTTTTCTCAAAGTGATTATCTTGTCTTCTCTCTCTTTCTTCATGGTTTCTCCCATAGTGGTAATTTTCATTATCGTGAAATTCTCTCCTATTCCTAGTGTCATTATATCTATCATCATAATCTCTATTCCTATCCCAATCGTTCCTAAATCTCCTTCTTCCTCTATTGTGATATGTTTCATCTGTATACCAATTCCGTCTGTCATTATCGTTTGTGTAACCCTTTCTGTTTCCATGTCTCATTTCTCTCTGATAATTTTCATTTTTGTTTTTATATTGCTCGTCATGTTTCCTATCTTTAAATCTGTCAATTGTATTTTTGTTGATTGTAGAATTATCATTGTATTTGTTGTGATCTTTCAAATTTAGATTCTTATTGGGATTTGTGGATATGGTGTTTTCCTCTAGTGTGGCTTTTTTACTAAATATGTGTGCGCTGTTAAAATTTACATCTGTAATATCATCTTCATCTGAATTCCCATTTTTATTATAGTCTTCTAGATCGCGTCTAAATTTTTTCCATTTAATTTCTAATACCCCTAACTTTAAATCTTCCAGGTTTTTTATAATCTCCTGTTGTCTCAGGTTAGATGTCTCTTTAAGTTTAATTCCCTCTAATTTATTTTTACTTTCTTGGATCTTTTCTCCTATTTCTACTATAGAAATATTCCTTGCTTTAATAATAATGTTAATCAGTCCTATGGAGGCTGTTTCGAGTGTATCATACCACTCTTTATTTAGTTCTTCATTAAGTTTGAATGTACAATCTTTTTTTAAACGTAGGCCTCTAGGGACCATTTTTTCATTATTGTATTTATTTAGAAATGCTATTTCTAATTTTTGTTTGATTTCTTTAATCAAAATGTTTTCTAGGTCATCTAGAATTTCTGTTTCGTCGATTTTATTCATTCTATTCGGTGTGTGTGTAGGATTTAATACATTAAGCCTAGTGTCAATGTCTTCCAGAATGTTATTCCTCATATTAAAAATATCCATTTTCTGATTCTGTATATATACCACTATCCAACTGTATGACAATCAAGGGATGGCAAAAGATAAAACAGTATATGATAGTGATTGCCTATTCAGTCGGGCAGAACTATGCTCACCTTAAAAAACTATCCCAACGGTTTTGTGTACAATAGGTCAAAACAATAGGTGGCGCAAGTGAATGCTGTTCTGACTAATAATGGTTTAAAATGTATTTCAGATTCCTTATGTGTCTGATAATGTTCTCACCTTACATAGGCTGTATTGAAATTTCAAGTGTAAATGGTATCTCTCCAGGACAATAAAGCTTCTAGATTCAAATTCTATAGTTTAAATATATATATATTTATTGAATAAAAGATTCTTGTTTCTTAAATGAACGATTCTTATATATGAGATCAAAATAGTGATGATCTATTCACAAGTGATAATCAGTTGACAATTTAAAACATTTGGTAAAATATAAAATATGATAGTACAATATTAAAAACACCGGTGTTCTTCATAAACAAAAAACTATAAAAACTCAAATTGAGATAATATAAGCAAGCAGGTGTACTCAGAAGATAAAACCAGAAAATAAACAGAGGAGACTCATGTACCTCTAAGCGTATGACTATCAAAAAACATATATAAATGCATATATGAGTATATGAACCATATGTCTGGTATCCGTTAAACTAGCGTATATATATACTTCACAGATGTATAAGGGTTAAGCAAATATTATACAGTTCCTTATTGCTTAATGTTCTGGCAAAACATGGGGTGGTTATCCTTCCGTCAAAAATATATTTGAGCCAATGTATATTGAAACAAAATGTGGCAAAATGTAGCCAGTAATATGTAGCAGCAGTGTTATTTCTTAGATTTCAGCGTCTCTGTTTTTTGATCAGAGGTAGGTTTACATACGGTTTTGAGCTTGGTGTAGCGATTCCTTCCTTAAAAACAGTGCACTGTTGACGTCTTCCCTCTGCTGTGCAGAAAAAGCCGGTGGAGTACTAAGTCCCTTAGCCTCCGTTTACCAGCTGTGTTGGTAGTTGTTTTCCTTAGATTCGTTGTTTACCCAGTAATGGGCCTTGATGGTATTCTTATGAGCTCCGGTCACAACTTGCTTCTTTCTTTGTGAGTGTATAACCCAGACCCGGTCTTTATTTTCACTGGTCTCCTTGCTGTTATCACAGCTGACAAAGTTCTCCTCTGGAGCTGAGTTGTTTTGGCTCACTTCTTAATTTCAAGTGATCAGGTTTCTACGCGTTTCGGCGTTCTGCCTTTCTCAAGATACCTGATTGAACCACCTGTAGCCTTTTTATCTGGATCTCCCATGTTCCATCTCTTCAGCTTAACCCTTAATGTTTCTGTTTCTTGTGGATTCGTTTAGAGTTTTACTTTAATCTTAGTTCTTCCACTGTCCTTTGTAAAAGGTTTTCTTAAAATAATTATATTTTTTATTTAAATCCTCAGGTTCATTTTCTCCATATTAGACATCACATAAACAGTAATATTTGGTTCATATATTTCGAGTTCATATTTACAGATATTCTACATTCTTTTTTATATGCCTAATTCAACTTGATATATGAAAACTTACTATAAAAATATGTAATGTTATTGCAAAGAATGGTTTTACTATTGTGAATGTTGATGCAGAACTAATAATGCACCTTAAAAAGTCAAAATTAAAGTTTCATGATTCAGATAAAGCATTCAATTAAAAATAAATAAATTCCACTATACTTCCATTATCAAAACGTCCATATTCTTACTACTTAGCACGTGCAAAAATTCAAAGTATATACTTATATGCATTTTGTGATTGGCTGATGACTGTCACATGATACACAGGAAAGGAAAAGTTGATTCACTTTAAAAAAGGCCAGATACTTCATTCTAAGTGATATTGCATTTGTCTTTTTTTTTTTTTTTTTTAAATTATTTTTATTGAGGACATAATGAAATATACAAACTTTTTCAAGTGAGGTAAAAACAGCATGCAAACATCGACAATTACATGTACCGAGGGAATGAAAACAGTTTGTACAAAGAAATGTTAAGTGTAAGCGTACATCTCACTCTGTGTGGAAGTCCTCGTTTTTACAGAGGTATCTTATACATATATAATATGTTTTATTGCATGGAAGATTTAGCATTAACAATCTGCGTTAGTGTGATCTTCAAGATCTCTAACCAGACTATAGAGGAAATCCCATAGGGCAACTTAGAAGATTGCATTATACCATGGACTCTTGATAGCGGTAGGCTGGGGGACACATGGACCCCTCTCCGCCTTTTATCTGTTGGTTCGCAGCGCAAATCCCTGATTCTATTTTGTCCCTTAATGGACTAGTCTTAGGGAAGGGATATCCTTAAATAAAGAAGGGTGTGGGGATATCAGTTCAGTTCCTGGGGGGGGGTGGATGCAGACATGGGGGAAGGGGGAGAAAAGTGCAGTAGTGTTCCATCGATATCTACACAGGGATTGGATGGTTCGACATAGATTCCCACGGCTCCCATATGAGGCAGTAGTTGTTTAGCTGACCTCGTTCTCTAGCTACAAAGTTTTCCATATTTTTAATGTAATTTACACAGTCCAGTACACTTTGCATTCTCGGAGGTTGGCTCTTTTTCCAGTTCCTAGCTATAAGTAGTTTGGCTGAAATGAGGATGTATATCAGAAGGTTTTGTTTGTGTTTTGGGAGTTTGTCTATGTCTAGGTGCAATATGGCCAGGGCAGGGTTCAGAGTTGCTGTTAGCCCTAGGTCCCTACATATTTTTTCTACTTTCTGCCAGTAGTCCACTAATCTAGGGCAAGTCCACCAGACATGTATGGGAGATCCCGGTTCCCCACATTCCCTCCAACACTGTCGTGGGTGCTCAAGAAAAAGTTTCTGCAGTTTTGTAGGCACTAAGTGCCATCTGGTAATGACTTTGAAATAGAGCTCATATAGGGTAATGCAATGTGTTGCCTTTGTCGTCAGACTAATTGCCCTATGCCAGGTCTCTGATGTGAATGTTAACTGTAAATCTCTCTCCCAAGAGTCCATATGAGTTGTTTTTGAGGTGGATGCTCCCTCTATTAGACAGTGATAGTGTATCGAGAGAGGTTTAAACTGCTGTAAATTAGTCACCCACTTTACCTCCCAAATAGTCAGGTCTCGTAATGAGTCATCTAGGAAACCCCATGATTTCATCAGCGTACGTAGTCTTAGCAAATCAAATCTAAGTTTGGGAGTCAAGGTAGGGAGATCTAGCATGTCTTGGTGAGTACGCAGTTGTGCATTTTTGTAGAAGTCTTCTAAAGTGTTTATTCCTGAGTCAGCCCATGTGCTAAGGAGTGCATTCGGTAGTCCTATCAGTAGTCCTCTAATTCAGTGTACCGGCGAGGGATGTGGGGCTACTAATTGGTTATGTCTCAACTTGAACCAGGTCTGTTGGCAGCCTTTTATGATGTTATTTGCTACATATATTTTAGTTTGCCAGTGTGGGGGCAGCCAGAGCAAATCTTCTAAATAGATATACGCTGGCAAAGAAGCTTGCTCTAACTCTTTCCACCTTGTTGGTGGGAGATCTTTACTCCAGGCTGTAACATGTGTTATCATCGCCGCTTCATAATATTTTCTGATGTTGGGGAGGCCTAGGCCGCCTTTCTCTAGCGGCATTTGTAAAATGTGAGCCGCTACCCGGGGTCTTTTATAGTGCCAGGTATAGGTATTGAAAAGGGTCTGGAACTTTCTAATCAATGTATATGGGACTGGTAACGAAAAACACTGCGGAACAAGTAGGTGACTTTAGGGAGAATCATCATTTAAAGGGCCGCTATTCTACCTAGCCAGGATATCTCACTGTATTTCTTAGAGTGGAGTTCAGAGGTGATGGCTGTCAGGAGAGTTTCAAAGTTTTCTTTGATTACTGTGGATTTCGCGTGGGATAAAAAAACTCCTAAGTGACGAATGCCTTTGGTGGACCACTTAAAGGAGTAGAGAAGCTGAATAGAGTCTCTCTCACTCTGCGGAATATTAATAGAGTATGCTTCCGTCTTGGTCACATTTAACTTATAATAGGAGATTCCCCAAACTGTTTAAAGAGGGCCATTAGGGGAGGGAGGGAATCTACCGGATCCGACAGGAATACCGTAAGGTCGTCCGCAAAGAGCGCTAGTTTCTGGGGAGTATCATGTACCTGTACCCCATGAATCATAGTCGACTCTCTTATGGCAATCGTTAGTGGCTAAATCGCGAGAACAAACAAGAGGGGGGAGAGCGGGCAACCCTGTCTGGTTCCATTACGAATTATTATTTTGGGTGAACAGAATCCTAATCCCCTGACCACTGCTGTTGGGGCGGAATATAATGCTTTAACTGCCTTAATGAAGGTGTCTGGGATACCAAACGCCGACAGGGTCTGGAATAAATAGTCCCACCTCACCCTGTCAAATGCTTTCTCAGCATCTAAGGACAGGGTGATGTGTATATATAGCCTTACAGCAAAGTAAGGGGGCGCTAGTGATAATATAGATAGTGGTATTAATCTATATACTCTTTAAAAAATGCAAATTGGTAATTGTGTATACAATACAGTTAAAAAAAGAATAAAACAAAATAAAAGAAAAATGAAATAAAATCCTCTCAAATGAGGGAAGTCCAAATATAATTACAAAATCAAGGCAAAAATGAGTCCTTTTCAAAACCAAGTGGAAAAGCCCTGTGGTGGCTGCCTCCTCCTCACCGACTAGTCCGGGTATAACTATGAGGAATAGAAGAAAATAGAGGGGCGCCTCATGTGTAGGATCAACAGATATAAAAATCAGTAATAACAGTAGTAGAGCCAAATGGGTACTCACACACTTCACAAGCACACCAATGTGCTGGTAGTAGCAGGCTGCAGATTCAAATAGGTGTGGCAGCTCACCTCTCAGGTAGTACTGTGATGCTGGAGATGGAAAAGGAGACACAGCAAAAAAGCACTACATGTGCAGACCCAGATCAGATTTCTTAATGCTGTAAACAAATGGCTCCAATAGGTAACACAAAGTCCCAAAAAGGTAGAGAGACTCTTATATATCAGCAGGGCAGTAGGTAGGTAAAGATATCCACTCAAAGGCGTATTTCCAGTAAAATACAAATATTTATTAAAAACAAAAGTTAAAAAACACAACAGAACAATTGCTGTGTTAGGTGGATAAAAAAGGGGTTAACAGTGACCCCAATAATGCAACGCGTTTCTCGGTTTTGCACCGTTTCATCAGGCATAAAATTGGGTGAGCATCTGGAGTTCCATATCTGCGGCCTCCGAGAAGATATTTAGCAGTCGTCTGGTATTATCTGTGCCCTGTCGGTTCTGGATGAAGCCCACCTGATCCAGGTGTATGAGTGTCTGTAAGTGTTTCCCTAGTCTATTCGCCAATGCCTTAGCATAAATCTTGGCATCAACGTTAATGAGCGAGATGGGTCTGTAGCTGGAACATAATAGGGGATCTTTGCCCTCCTTATGGATTGTTGTAATGTTTGCCTCTAAAAGTTCTGTCAAGAAGGTACCCTTAGCTGCCGCATCTTGAAATAGACGCAGCAGTATCGGGGTTACAAGGGGGCTGAGTGCTCGATAGAATGCCACGGTGAAGCCATCCGGGCCTGGGGCCTTATGTTCATCTATGGCTGCTTTGATCTCAGTCAACGTAAAGCGTTGTCCTAACTCTATCTTTGCTTCATCAGAGAGGGTGGGTATGGGCAGTTTTTCTAGAAATTCATGAATGTTACAATGCTTAGCTTTGTCTATCCCTTCTGTGGACTCAATATCATATGGGAGAAGAATAGTAGGTTGCAGACGCGATGCCTATATCTTTAGGTAAATGTATCACACCTCTGGGTGTCGCTATGTGGGGTATTCTCTTCTGCTGTCTTCTGCTGCGTGTGCTTGTGGAGCTTATTTCCTTTATAATAATAAAGTTGCTTGAGCCTATGCAAGTTTTCTTGAACCCGCAATAAATCTCTCTTGGAGATTTTCTCTCTGATTATTCCTATTTGGTGTGCTATTTGAGTGGTAGGATTTTGTTTATTTGTCTGCTCAAGGTCACGCAGGTCTCCGTAAAGTTTCGCTAACGGCTGGCTACTTTCTCTGCGAAGTCTCGCTGTTTTTTTAATAAAATGTCCACGTATGTAGGCTTTAAAGGCTGCCCAGACCATGTCAATGTCAGTGGTCCCAGTATCGTTATGTGACAGAAAGTCTTTCACAGTCTCCTGGAGCGCTGGAAGTTCTATGTCAGACAGCCATTGTTCCGGGAATCTCCATGGGGGCCTACCAGACAAGGACTGCAGTTCGGTAAAGTCTAGGTATACCATGTCATGATCCGACCACGTACATGGTTTAATGTTGGGATTAAGAAATTGGTCTAGGGACCAAGAGTCACAGAATATATAGTCCAGTCGAGAATATGAGTTATGTGCTTTTGAATAATGCGTATAATCCCTCTCTGAGGGTGCTAGGCACCTCTATGTATCATATAGATTATGTTGGTAGATGAGTTTCCTAAAGGCATTGGAGGTGGATGAGATGTTCCTGTCAGAGTGTGTTGTGAGGGTGGACTGTTTATCTTTGGTGGGATCCCAAACCATATTGAAGTCTCCCCCCATTATCAGGCGTCCTCTTTTAATCTGATCTATGTGCGCTAGGAGACTGCGAAGAAAGGGTATCTGCTTGGTATTGGGTGAGTACAGTGAGACTAATGTAAACAGGGTATCATTAAGTGAGCAGATAAGTATGAGAAATCTACCTTCACTATCTCTTTCAATATATTCCAGTTTATAGGACAGGTCTCTGCTGAGTAATATGGCCACACCTCTACTTTTGCCTTCAGAGTTAGAAGCAATCTCGCAGACCGGGTAATGTTGGGAAATTCCAGACATTCTGGGTTCTCCTGTCCAGTGGGTTTCCTGTAGGAACAGGATGTGTATTGTGTGTATTAACATGTAGCGCTGTAGGAGTTTCCTCTTAGTAGGGGAATTTAACCCTTGTGCGTTCAATGTAGCTATACGTATTGGGGCCATTATGAGAGCCGGGGGGGGGGGGGCTGTTGAAGTCTCAGGGGACTGAAGACTTGTCCGGGATTAAAATGGAAGAATTCGTTCTCTCTATGCGGGGGCGAGTATGCGTAATTAACCTTCAAGGAGTGTATATCAGGGGGGAAACCTCTATGACTGTTCAAAAGTGATAAATATGCACTTTCGCAATGAGTGTCCCATCTGGACTATGCCAGAGGGGCACAGCTAAATTGTTAGGGGTGGAGCTATGCGGAGAGGGGCCCAGAGCCCCGCCGGCCTAATATGCAGTACAAAAGCTGTAGGAAAAGAAATAAGGCATATGCAGTATATTCATGTAAATTCAGTATGCAAAATATAACATTCAAAGCTGTAAACTTCTAAATACAAAACTTTCATCTCAACAGGAGAAACAAGAAACAATATGAGGTGAAGTATCAGAGAAGAAATGGGTGCGACACAACTGCCATTCCCTAATTATGGAGGCATGGGCAGTGGCTGTTATGGGAACTTAAGTGGCTTATGCACCTTTTGTCTTAATGTCACTGTATGAGATTCACCATATTTTGTTTGACTAATGGGGACTTAAAGTTATAGCTTTAAGGGGGTATGGACTTTATTGTCCGTATTGACCGTTGGGGACAAAGCACTAAATGAATAACCAGACACATTTATGTTGAAGTTTGAGGACTTCAGGAGGGGTAGACTAACAGGAGATCTAAACATCAGCGACTAGTTGAAGTGGTTTAACATTATGTTATTTGTTGAGGTCAAACAGATGGTACTCAAACATATAATGTAACTGGCTGATAAGTGAGGTATGGGCATTAGTGACATTGTATCGCCAACGGCAGCGATAGTGCATAAGGTCAGCCTGTCAATGGTATCCCTAGAGACTGAGGGCCTTTGAGTGTAATACTGCACGCTTCACGAGCAGCTCACTAGGTAGGTGCATAATATACTTTAACACAGAAACAGTGTGTGTGTTGGTAGCAAAGGGAAGGAAATAAGTAAGTAAAGTTGACCAGCGTCTACTACCATGAGAAGTAGGTATAGTATCTTTAGTATCTGAAGGTTATTGAGGGCCATATCACACTCCACACTAACAATTAAAATATAAATGTACAATGCCATAGAGTATAACAGTAACACACGTGCCAGTACTGACAATGATCAACTATGTATGAAGTCTTTAACTGCTGTCCATTATTGTGGGAGTTAAACAAAGTATAACATGTAAACTGCATTTATCTCACCCATCTTCTCTCCGCTTGGCTTTTGAAGTCCTCCTCGAATTGTAAGGGGTAAACTCTCCTGAGGAGGGATATCCCCAATAAGGTTTACAGCTAAGATAACTTGTATAAGCGGGTTCTCTATGGGTCTGTGGTTTGGTGTGTACTAACAGTGTCTCAGCGCTTCTTGAGGGTCTCTGTAGACTTTCCACTATTTCCAGAGGGTCTCTGTGGTAATGGTTTCCAAGGTGGTGCTGAGGCTCTCAATCCAGTGTTCATTTCTGAGCTAGTAGAATGATCCTCTCTATCTGGTGGTAGCAGTTCCCATTTTTGAAGTAGCTCCCTTGCTTGCTGTGGAGTAGAGGCCATGAATTGGTGGCCATCCTTGGTAATGAAAAGTCGTACCGGGAACCCCCATCTGTATTTCAGATCTCTTTCTCTCAATATTTTGGTGAACGGTTGGAAGTGTCTGCGAACTTGTAGAGTATGAGGAGAAAGATCAGGATAGATTTGTAGGCCAGTATATTCTTCAGGGAGTCGCTTGTCTCTGGCTAGTGACATTCCCTAAATGTATAATAGTGGAGTTTCGCTATCACATCTCTTGGTTGGCCTCCATCTGCTGATTGCGCTCTGAGAGCTCTGTGCACTCTATCTATGAGATTTTCATTGCTTGTCGCAGGGCCCAACACCGCCTCAAATAGAGTCTGTAGGTACTTCTCTAGATCTTGCGGTAGAACAGATTCTGGTATACCTTTTACACGTATATTGTTGCGGCACGATCTATCCTCTAGATCCGCCAGTTTCAGTTCCAGATCTGTAATTTGGATGGCTAAAGATTAAGAATAGGTGAGGAGATTAGTGTGGTCGATTGTCAGGTCTTCTTGCTTGCGTTCCAACGCATCTGTTCGCTCTCCTATGAGGCCTATATCTCTCTTTAAGTCTACATGTGATCTGTCAAACTTTTTAGATAAGGAATCATGGTGTGAGGCCAGCAGAGATCTCATGGTATCCATCATGTTGTTGTTAGAGCTTGCCTCTGTCCCTAGGATTTGTGATGCTCTCTTTACTAACATAGAATCAATCTGGGTATCAGAGGCACTGCCTGCATCTGAGTAATCATCCTCTGATCTTGCCTGAGTAGTGCCTGAGCGGTGTTGAAAGTGATCAGCTACAGTTCTTTTGGGTGTGGGATGAGGCTTCTGCTTACGTTTATGAGCTTGCGACATTTTAGTATAGCAATGAATGAGACAGTCTGTTAGTATATACTTAGTACTGTTGAGAACCTGCACACTGCATGTATGCTAGCAATGTGATATTGGCCGGCGGGACACAGGCACTTGGGAGTTAGTTACATGCTGCCGCAGTCCGGACCCTCAAATGAAGGGGAGAATTCGTTTTTAAGTACAGCTTATTCTGGGTGTCTGTAGGCCAGGTGTCCTATCTCTGTAGGGGTAGCCGTGGGAATGCCTGAGGAGTTACCCCTGCCGCAATACAGCGTCTTCCTCAGCACCTATGCGGGTCTTGTCGTGTTAAGTAAAATATATGTTGGTCACAGCTCTCAATATGCACCCCACTCCCTAGGGGATGTGTCTCCTTTCGACGAAGTGGGTAAAGGGGATGAGGATATGACCCACCTACTGAGAGGTGGGAAATGGTAGGGAGAGAGGCTAGTGTTTTGGTTTAGCACTATATAGTTTAATCAAAGTCCCAGTGTTAATGCTGACCAAAGTCCAGAAAAATAAGTGTTTGGGGCTGTGTATCCTTATATCCTATAAATTGAACATAAGGGGTTAAAGCAAGGTAGATTGAGAGTTAACGGTCCCTCCTGTCTTTCTTGAGCCTTATTTGCTGGGCCTAATATATAGGCCTACTAAGGAATAGGCCTGCAGCCTCTAGCACTATATTATCTATTGCATTGTCTTCTTATTGTGTATCTGTCAGTTATTCTATTGTACAAAGCAAATGACTAGAGAGACAAGTTGAAGGAGAGAGAGAAAACACTAGTTCACAGAAAAGTAGATAACAATATTCACCCAAGCCTCCCTGGGAGAAAGTGTAACAAAGCACAGTTTTCAGAAGTATTTTAAAGGGACAGTCAACACCAAAAATTGTATTGTATAAAAAGATAGATAACGCCTTTACTATCCATTCCCCAGCTTTGCACAACCAACATGGTTATATTAATATACTTTATAACATTTAGACCTCTAAATTTCTGCCTGTTTCTAAGCCACTAAATACAGCCCCATGGTCACATGCTTTTTATTTGATTTTCACAACAGGAGACTGATAGTTCATGTGAGCCATAAAGACAAACATTGTGCTCACGCCCGTCCGTGAGTTGTGGCAGACACTGCACTAATTGGCTAAAATGCAACTCAATAGATAATAAATAAACAGCCATGTGATTAGGGAGCTGTCAGAACTGGGAAATGGGTAATAAAGGGATTATCTATCTTTTAAACAATAAAACATTTTGAGCTGACTGTCCCTTTAAAGCAAAATGCAGCTGTACTTTCCATACTTTCAATTACATTTGGAGTTTAATGGCCCTTTATCTGTGCAAGCTTAAAGGGACATCAAAGTCAATTTGTTTGCTTATGCATCAGTGATTTTTCACTTTGTTGCAAAACATCTGTATACAAAATAAAGGTTTTAAAAGCATTTATAAAAAAACTATGCATTATTTTGTAGGCTGGGACACACCCTTTCAAATCCTATTGAATTATGTTATATTAAATTCTTTGCTTTGGACCTTTAAAGGGACACTGAACCCACATTTTTTCTTTCGTGATTCAGATAGAGCATGCAATTTTAAGCAACTTTCTAATTTACTCCTATTATCAATTTTTCTTCGTTCTCTTGCTATCTTTATTTGAAAAAGAAGGCATCTAAGCTAAGGAGCCAGACATTTTTTTCTTCAGAACCTTGGACAACACTTGTTTATTGGTGGTGATTTTATCCACCAATCAGCAAGAACAACCCAGGTTGTTCACCAAAAAATGGGCCAGCATCTAAACTTACATTCTTGCTTTTCAAATAAAGATACCAAGAGAATGAAGAACATTTGATAATAGGAGTAAATTAGAAAGTTGCTTAAAATTGAGTACTCTACTCATTCAAGTGGTCGACAGATGGGATCAGACATTTGGGGGTCTTCTTGTCTCATGACAAAAACATAGTATTACAGGCAAACTACGCTGCCCTGCAGCGGGAGGTCGAGGGGAGACTGAAATCTAAAAAATACGAGGAAATCTCTTGGATGGGCAGAATTGCCGCTCTGAAGATGATGATCCTCCCCAAACTAACCTACATCATGAGATGTATCCCCATTCCTGTACCGGAGAAGACTCTACGTGGCTTCCAAACCTCGTTTAATTCTTATGTCTGGGACAATAAGCGACCGAGAGTGGCGGCGGCCATACTTCAGGCCCCAATGGACCGAGGAGGGCTAGGACTGCCTAGCGTCCAACTATATCATCAAGCGGCGATGCTTTTGCACGCCTCAGCGTGGGGACCTACCCTGCCCCCAACGAGGTGGAGGGAACTGGAGCAGGCCTCCCTCCCTGCCTATGTTGACCTCTCGGACCTGTTGTGGGTTCCTCCACATCTGGCCGCACAGATTCCGATCTCTAACTACCTAGTCAAAGGCTGTCAATTGGCCTGGTTCCGCCTGAGACACCACCAGTTGATAGCCCCGCACCCCTCTCCTATACACCCAGTCACGTTGCTCTTGCAGGGGCTACCTAACATTCGGCTCGCCCCTTGGAGAGATATAGAGATTTCCACATTGGGTGACTTCTTCCTGGCCGAGAGTCTTCTTCCACCTCAGGACATGATTGCTAAATACGGTATTCCCCGACACCTGGAATTTGACTTTATGAGACTTAGATCCATGATGAAGGCATGGGGATTCCTGGTTGACAAGATCAGGAGACCCACGATCTGGGAGGTTAGATGGGGGGCAAGCCTGCAGCTGTTCAAACCCCTCACTACCCACTATGGAGCCCTCTTGGGGCCCCCCACTCTTGTGAAAACCGGACATATGGCTTCCTGGGAAGCTGAGCTGAGGCTCACTTTCACGTCACTTGATTGGACTAAGGCGATACAACTGACTAAAGCTGCGCTTCATTGCACCACAATGTACGAACTTTATTTCAAACTTCTCACCAGGTGGCACCTAGTGCCGACCAAGCTTCGGACTCTCTACCCTGAGCATTCGCCTCTCTGCTGGAGGGGCTGTGGGGAGATAGGGACCCCACTTCATATGTGGTGGTCATGTGACAGACTCCGACCACTTTGGTTGAAAATCAGCGCGGCCTGTACGGCCCTAGGACTCCCGACCCCTGATACTCCGGGCCTTGCCCTCCTACACCTGGGGGTAAGAAAGCTCCCTAGGCATAGGAGATACCTTCTAATCTATCTATTGACATCAGTTAAGATGTTAATTGCTAGAAATTGGAAAAAGCAGCAGCCCCCGAGATGGCAAACAGTCATTGACTACTTACAGTACGTTAAAACAATGGAGGACTATGTCTTTAGAACAAGGAAACAGTCAGATCTCTTCTGCCTAATATGGCAACCATGGGAGAACTACCTGAAACCAAATCCATAATACCCTACTCCCCTGAATCCTGGAGGCAGTCTTTCAACTGACCTACTTTTCCCCCTTGCAGATGCACCTCGCTATGTGTGACCTGAGGTGCACTCCAGTCCCTGGACCTTCCCCTCCCCCCCCCCCATCTTGATGCCCCTACCTCTTTTCCTAATTTCCCCTCCCTTCCCATTGGGAGAGGTGGGTGACAGACCCTATCAGTACTATTCTCATATATGCACTCCACACGCCCCTACTATTCTACTTCACTTAGATGTCAGGCTTACTGGATATGGCGTGTAGCTCCATACGTTACCTAGAGTACGGAATTAAGCAAGAAAAGAAAAACCAAAACTTCCCTCTAGACAAACCACTACACATCCCCGGGAAAGTGACAATACACAGCTAAAGTATGGTTAATGGGCGAATCTGTCCCCTATACAGGACTAATCGACCCACTTTGAATGTTATTTGTCCTCTGAACAATCGCGTGTGATTCCGCTCACAAACATGTTAAATGAAAACTGTGTTGTGGTTTGGTTTTGTATGCTCATTGTTAATAAAAATGTATTTAAAAAAAAAAAAAAAATCATACTAATTATAATAATGATAATAAAAAAAAATTAAAAAAAAAAAAAATTAAAAAAAAAAAAATTGAGTACTCTAACTGAATCACAAAAGAAAAAATGTGGGTTCAGTGTCCCTTTAAGGACAGATATAAACGTGTTCCTGCACATAACAACAATCACTCTGCGGCATGTAGAAGTTTTAGGGTTCTGTATTCCTCTTTGGAGTTAGTGGAGACATTACAGTTTCAAAGTTAATTTATTGTAAAAAGCAGGAAGCAATAAAAAATTAAAGTGCAAATCAGCCAATAGGATTTCAGTAGCTCTCATCCTATTGGCTGATTTGAATTTGATTAATCAAATCAGCCAATAGGAATGCAAGGTACGCCATTTTTAAACTAGTACCTTGCATTCAACTTCAGTGTACAGCAGTGATCGTATGAAGAGGACGCTCCGCATAGGATGTAATCGCCGATCCTGGATAGCTCCGCCAGGATGAAGATAAAAGACGCCCCCGCGATGGATAAAGATGTCACCTCCTGGATGAAGACTTCTTGCCGCCTGGATGGAGATGGATATCCGGACTTCAGGAACCGTGAATAGATATTCTGGGGTTAGTGTCAGTTTTTTTGTTTTTTGGGGGGAAGGTTTTTTTTTTAGATTATGGTTTTTTGGGCACTGTAAAAGAGCTGAATGCCCTTTTAAGGGCAATGCCCATACAAATGCCTCTTTAGGGGCAATGGGAAGCTTAGGTTTTATTTAGATTTAGTTTTTTTTATTTTGGAGGGTTTGTTGGGTGGTGGGTTTTACTGTTGGGGGGACTTTGTATTTTTTTTTAGGTAAAAGAGCTGTTTAATTTAGGGCAATGCCCTACAAAAGGCCCCTTTAAGGGCTATTGGTAGTTTATTGTAGGTTAGGGGGTATTTTTATTTTGGGGGGGGCTTTTTTATAGGGCTATTAGATAAGGTGTAAATTTTTTTTTTTATAATTTCGTTTTTTTTATTTTTAATAATTTTAGTGTTTATTATTTTTTGTAATGTTAGGTTTTTTTTCCGTAGTATTAGGTTTATTTAAATTTGTAATTTTTTTTTTTTATTTGGTAGTTTTTTTTATTTTATAGTTATGTTACGTTAATTTATAGTTTAATCTTAGTTTTTTTTTAATTTCACAGGTAAGTTTTTATTTATTTTAAGATAGTTATATTGTGACTTTTAAAGTTAGGGGGTGTTAGTTTAATTTATTGTTTTGCGATGTGGGAGTCCGGCGGTTTAGGAGTTAATAGGTTTAGTTTATTAGGTACAATGTGGGGGGCTGGCGGTTTAGGGGTTAATAGGTTTGTTTATTATTTGTGATGTGGGGGGCCTGTGGTTTAGGGGTTAATAGGTTTATTTAGTGTTGGCGATGTCAGGGAGCAGCGGATTAGGGGTTAATAACTTTATTTAGGTTTTGGCGATGTCGGGGAGCAGAGGATTAGGGGTTAATAACTTTTATTAGTGTCGGCAATGTCGGAGAGTGGCAGATTAGGGGTTAATAACTTTTATTAGTTTCAGCGATGTCGGGGAGAGGTGGATTAGGGGTTAATAACTTTTATTAGTGTCAGCGATGTCAGGAAGCAGCGGTTAAGGGGTAATAACTTTTATTAGTGTCAGCGATGTCGAGGACCGGTGGATTAGGGGTTAATAACTTTATTTAGGGTTTGGCGATGTCAGGGAGCAGAGGATTAGGGGTTAATAACTTTTATTAGTGTTGGCAATGTCGGGGAGCGGTGGATTAGGGGTTAATAACTTTTATTAGTGTCAGCGATGTCGGGGAGCGGTGGATTAGGGGTTAATAACTTTATTTAGGGTTTGGCGATGTCAGGGAGCAGAGGATTAGGGGTTAATAACTTTTATTAGTGTTGGCAATGTCGGGGAGCGGTGGATTAGGGGTTAATAACTTTTATTAGTGTCAGCGATGTCGGGGAGCGGTGGATTAGGGGTTAATAATTTTTATTAGTGTCAACAATGTCGGGGAGCGGCGGTTAAGGGGTTAATAACTTTATTTAGGTTTTGGCGATGTCGGGGAGCAGAAGATTAGGGGTTAATAACTTTTATTAATGTCGGCAATGTCAGGGAGTGGCGGATTAGGGGTTAATAACTTTTATTAGTGTCAGCGATGTCGGGGAGCGGTGTTTAAGGGGTAATAACTTTTATTAGTGTCAGCAATGTCGGGGGCAGCAGACTAGGGGTGTTTAGACTTGGGGTTTATGTTAGGGTGTTAGATTTAAACGTAACTTTCTTTCCCCCATAGACATCAATTTGGTTGCGTTACAACGATTTGCCATTCTGCGATCGCAGGTGTTAGTTTTTTTCTAACACTCTCTCCCCATTGATTTCTATGGGGAAAGCGAGCACGAGCACGAAAACTCAGCCCTTGGCTTTTGTGTGGTATGGAGCTTAACGCACAGCACAGCACAGCACAAGGAGGTTTTTCAGTAACTCGTAATGGCAGAGATATGGAAAGTGCAATAACGCAAATTTTACTGTGTTAGTTATGTAGCCGGTATAGCACAAAACTCGTAATCTAGGTGAAAGTGAGGTAGTTGGCTGTTTGATGATAGCTGGAGCTGGGTTTTGTTATACGGCATTTGCTGATCCATTACACTCTGCTTGCTTTGAAGTGATAAACATAGATCTGCATGATACAGAAGACCCTTCTGGAGGAGATCCTGGGAATTTTCTGGCCCAGAACTTTCAAGAAGAGGAACTTGTCATGGTACCTTTGTCATGAAAGTATGGTGAGATCTACAAAACCAAAAAAGATGTGCATCAATTTACTATTTTTTTTTTCGCTTCAAGTTACTAACTGTTCATGTGTACAACCTATTAAAGGGATAGTCTTGTCAACATTAAACGTTCATGATTTAGAACAGATAGTGCAGCAATTTTAAGCAACTTTCTAATTTATTCCTATTATCAATTTTTCTTCACTCTCTTGGTATCTGCATTTGAAAAAGCAAGCTTAGGAGCCGGCCCATTTTTGGTTCAGCACCTGGGTAGCGCTTGCTGATTGATGTTGCCACCAATCAGCAAGCGCTACCCAGGTGCTGAACCGAAAAATGTGCCGGCTCCTAAGCTTACATTCTTGCTTTTTCAAATAAAGATACCAAGAGAACAAAGAAAATTTGATGATAGGGGTATATTAGAAAGTTGCTTAAAATTGCTGCTCTAGCTGAATCATGAAAGTTTAATTTTGAGTAGACTATCTCTTTAAAGGGATATGAAACCCAACATTTTCTTTCATGGTTCAGATAAAGCATACAAATTTAAACAACTTGATAATTTACTTCTATTATCAATATTTCTTCATTCTCTTGGTATCTTTTGTTGAAAAGCAGGGACGTATACTTAGGAGCCAGCTCATTTCTGGAACACTATATGGCAGCAGTTTTTCAAGAATTTGATCCATTTGCAAAAGCACTGGATGGCAACACTATTTCCTGCCATGTAGAGCTCCAGATGCTACCTAGGTAGCTCTTCAACACAGAATATCATGAGAACTAAGCAAATTTGATAACAGAAGTAAAACATTTTTTTATTTTTTAAATGGTTTACTCTGTCTCAATCACAAAATAAATCTTTTGGGTTTTATATACCTTTAAAGCCACGTTGTCAGGATGTCTCTTATGTGAGTATTGTTTTGAATCCTTTCATTACTGTGACAGGGATAGTAAACACCTTGATATATTTATATACAATGAAATGTTTAGAATGAAACAACTTTGTAATATATTTGTATGATTTATTTTGCCCCCTTTCATGTAATATAGCTGCTTTTTAAATGAGCAATTTCCAGTTCTCAGAACATGAACTGCATCCTGACAACTTCTCAAGGCTATAACCCTGCTACATATTTCTCCCTAATTGCCAACTGTAAAGCAATTAATTTTATACTAACAGTTATGACAGGGGCTAGTATTGTTGTCTGTGGGCTAAAGCCCAGATTGGCTCCTCCAAATAAGGCAAATGGTGGATTTGGCTATTAAAAAATAAATGCAGTAAAAAGGATGTTAATTTGTTTTAAAAATGTTAATACTTGGCTGATATGTTATTCTATAGCAACACAATATAAATGTCTTGTAATTAGGTGATTGCTGGCTCTTTAGGCACAGGAAAAGGATTTGTTTTCCTTAGAAAGCATGTTTTTTTGTAGACACTGCAATGATACCACACAATAGGCCCGATTACAAGCGCTTTTGCTTGAGAGATACTGCCAGAAATAAAGATTTTGCTCTTGCGGGTTAGCAAGCATATTACAAATTGAAAGTAAAAATGTTTGCGTGTGAGCAAAATCCGATGCGTGTTAACGAAAGGACTTCAGATGTTTTGACTTCGCTAACTTATTCTCCCCAAAGACTTCAATGGAGAGCGCAGAAAAAAAACTAACACTTAACGCTTGTGCGCTAACTCGACACCGTATTAAAACCACAATGCTATAGACGACTGGAGTTATTAATATTTCACCTTCCAATGTTCTTATACAGTAAAATGTTTTTTTTTAATGTATTAAATTTGATTGTGCTCGAGTGAAAACTTTTTCTTTCAACTTGTTATACGCTCGCTGGCGTGATATTGCTATATTGCATGTGTAATTAATTTAATGGGCCACTTGAAATCTAGACTAATTTACCTCTATTGTATTATTTCTGATTGTCCTTACATACTGCAAAAGAGAGATTGTAATGAGTGCACATAGGTTTTATGCACAGCAACATCTGCACATATATTCCAAGTGCCCAAAAGGTTCTGTTATTTTTTTTTCTTTCCATGTCAGTCTGATAGACCAGTGTTTTTCAACCAGTGTGCCGTGAGAGATCCTCAGGTGTGACGCGACAGACTGACAACAGTGCGGGGGTGTCCCTCTTTCAAATTTTGAAATATTGGGAGGTATGTGACAGGCTCATCAGGCATCATTTACAACCATGACATTGACATTCATTCACAAACAATCATTACGATTGTTTGTTAATGAATGTCAATATGTCATGTGTAGTTTTCATGTATAGTTTGTAGGAGGCATGGCATGACAGCACAGTACAGTGTATATATATATATATATATATATACATATATATATATCCTGTATTAGGCTACAATGTGTGATTTTGTAAAATTTTGGGATGGTGGTGTGCCACAGGATTTTTAATGTAAAAAAGTGTGCCACAGCAAAAAAAAGGTTGCAAATCACTGTGATAGACAATTTTAGGAGCCTGGGTTCCTAAGGAGCTCTCTGTAGACCTCAGAAGAAAGGTCTAGCTGAAATTCCTTTTTTTTTTTTAAATCTTTAAAAAAAATTATTGAGATTTTTAGCTTTAATAACAAAATCAACAGGTCTATTCACAGTAATGACAATTTTACAAATTATGATCAGACCATTGCAAGAAATACCAATACCTGTATAACTTGTAGAGGGAGAGCTAATAAAGCTTAGTAAATAGAATAACATCTATTATTAGTTTACTTAAGTAGCTTAAAACATGTAGAAGTATATAGGGACAATAAACTTGCCTATATAGGATAAATATATGTGTAAAACAAATATCAGTGGAGGACTGAAATTCTAAGATCTAACAATGTAGTGTATCAAACGCAATCGCACATGTTGAACTCTGTAGCCTCAAACCTAATTTGCTTTAAAATAATAGGCTGACTCTACAGGGAGTGCAGAATTATTAGGCAAGTTGTATTTTTGAGGATTAATTTTATTATTGAACAACAACCATGTTCTCAATGAACCCAAAAAAACTCATTAATATCAAAGCTAAATAGTTTTGGAAGTAGTTTTTAGTTTGTTTTTAGTTATAGCTATTTTAGGGGGATATCTGTGTGTGCAGGTGACTATTACTGTGCATAATTATTAGGCAACTTAACAAAAAACAAATATATACCCATTTCAATTATTTATTTTTACCAGTGAAACCAATATAACATCTCAACATTCACAAATATACATTTCTGACATTCAAAAACAAAACAAAAACAAATCAGTGACCAATATAGCCACCTTTCTTTGCAAGGACACTCAAAAGCCTGCCATCCATGGATTCTGTCAGTGTTTTGATCTGTTCACCATCAACATTGCGTGCAGCAGCAACCACAGCCTCCCAGACACTGTTCAGAGAGGTGTACTGTTTTCCCTCCTTGTAAATCTCACATTTGATGATGGACCACAGGTTCTCAATGGGGTTCAGATCAGGTGAACAAGGAGGCCATGTCATTAGATTTTCTTCTTTTATACCCTTTCTTGTCAGCCACGCTGTGGAGTACTTGGACGCGTGTGATGGAGCATTGTCCTGCATGAAAATCATGTTTTTCTTGAAGGATGCAGACTTCTTCCTGTACCACTGCTTGAAGAAGGTGTCTTCCAGAAACTGGCAGTAGGACTGGGAGTTGAGCTTGACTCCATCCTCAACCCGAAAAGGCCCTGCAAGCTCATCTTTGATGATACCAGCCCAAACCAGTACTCCACCTCCACCTTGCTGGCGTCTGAGTCGGACTGGAGCTCTCTGCCCTTTACCAATCCAGCCACGGGCCCATCCATCTGGCCCATCAAGACTCACTCTCATTTCATCAGTCCATAAAACCTTAGAAAAATCAGTCTTGAGATATTTCTTGGCCCAGTCTTGACGTTTCAGCTTGTGTGTCTTGTCCAGTGGTGGTCGTCTTTCAGCCTTTCTTACCTTGGCCATGTCTCTGAGTATTGCACACCTTGTGCTTTTGGGCACTCCAGTGATGTTGCAGCTCTGAAATATGGCCAAACTGGTGGCAAGTGGCATCTTGGCAGCTGCACGCTTGACTTTTCTCAGTTCATGGGCAGTTATTTTGCGCCTTGGTTTTTCCACACGCTTCTTGCGACCCTGTTGACTATTTTGAATGAAACGATTGATTGTTCGATGATCACGCTTCAGAAGCTTTGCAATTTTAAGAGTGCTGCATCCCTCTGCAAGATATCTCACTATTTTTGACTTTTCTGAGCCTGTCAAGTCCTTCTTTTGACCCATTTTGCCAAAGGAAAGGAAGTTGCCTAATAATTATGCACACCTGATATAGGGTGTTGATGTCATTAGACCACACCCCTTCTCATTACAGAGATGCACATCACCTAATATGCTTAATTGGTAGTAGGCTTTTGAGCCTATACAGCTTGGAGTAAGACAACATGCATAAAGAGGATGATGTGGTCAAAATACTCATTTGCCTAATAATTCTGCACTCCCTGTATTGGCAAAGTGGTATATCTTGTTTTGCTATTACTTAAAATAAGGCTTGTCACCACGTAGCTATATGATTGTAAGAAAAACAGTGCTATATTATGGGGCCTATTTATCAATGTGCGAGAGGACATTATACAAAGTAACGTATCATGTCCGCTGCACATCGATAAATGCAGACAATTTCTCATTGCATCAGCAGAATCGTGGCCAATTGGCCGCTAGCAGGGGGTGTCAATCAACCCGATCGGGTTGATTTCTGTCCGCCGCCTCAGAGCAGGCGGACAAGTTATGGAGCTTGATAAATATGCCCCTAAGTGTTAGTACACAGGGTAAATCTGCCTAGTCATGGGTATGCTTCACTAACATAGTAATATATAAATATTATTTTTGAGTGATCTATATACTTTTTTGCAACATAAGCTAACAGCAAGGGACACTCAAGTCAAAATAAACTTTTATGATTCAGATAGAGCAGCATTTTTTAAGACACTTTCCAATTTACTTCCATTGTCAAAAGTTTTGCATGTCTTTTTATATTCTGGGGAACAAGCTCCTACTGAGCATGTGCACAAGCTCACAGGGTATACTTATACTAGTCTGTAATTGGCTGATGTCTGTCAGATGTTACAGGGGGCTGGAATATGTGAGAAAAAATACATTTGTAAGAAAAAAAATCTACTGCTTATTTGAAATTCAAAGTAGATGTTATTGCATTGTCTTTTTATTCTGCACTTGTTAATTATGCAGTTCTGGATGGTTATGTTTATCTGTAGCCATCCCTTTTCCCCATATTTAACGGTTTGAGGCAAGAGTGCTGTATAATAAGTACTTCTTATATATTTTTTTTATTAATAGGTGTTATTGCATTGTCTTTTTATTCTGCACTTAATTAATTATGCAGTTCGACTGCATTTAGTGGTCCTTTAAGAGTGTGCTTAGTGTATACTTGGCCGTTGTAGATAATAAAGCCATATATCTGCAGTAACAGTTAGAATTATACAAGTGTACACATACCCACTCGAAACTTCCAACATTACTATGATATAAAAAAAGATGAATTTTGGGGAAACATCGTTAAGAAGAGAGATTTTATTTTTAACACTAAAGGAGCTAATTGCTCTTTAAACATCTTGATAATGAAGGGGTAAATTGGAAGGAAATGTCTACTGAAGAATCAAGTGAAAAGAAAGAATTTACGGATACTGATGGAATATTTGCACCAGGAAGAAATGATCTTCTTAAAGAAATCTGAAAATCAAAATGACATTTTCATGATTCAGATGAAAAATACAATATATTTAATTATATAATTCTATTATAAAATTTACTTTGTATCTCTTTGAAGATGAAAACGAAAACATTACTATCTGAATCATAAAAGTTTAATTTTCACTTTCATGTACCTAGTCCAAAATAAACTTTCATGATTCAGATAGGGCATGTCATTTTAAATAAATTTCCAATTTACTTTTATCACCAATATTGCTTTGTTCTCTTGGTATTCTTAGTTGAAAGCTAAACCTAGGTAGGCTCATATGCTAATTTCTTAGACCTTGAAGGCCCCCTCTTATCTGAATGCATTTTGACAGTTTTTCCCTGCTAGAGGGTGTTAGTTCATGTGTTTCATATAGATAATACTGTGCTCACGTACGTGGAGTTACCTAGCACTGATTGGCTAAAATGCAAGTCTGTCAAAAGAACTGAAATATGGGGCAGTCTGCAGTGGCTTAGATACAAGGTAATCACAGAGGTAAAAAGTGCTTAAATATTGCTGTGTTGTTTATGCAAAACTAGGGAATGGGTAATTAAGGGATTATCTATCTTTTAAAACAATAACAATTCTGGTGTAGACTGTCCCTTTAACGTAAACTGTGCTGAAAACCCACTTCGGCAGTTGGGAGCTCAAAACAAAAATCTAACTGCTAGATGTTCTTATTTTTATTGACTGCCATTGTAACTGCTAACAGTTACCTAGGAGTCAGCACTGATTGGCTAAAATGAAAGTCTGTGAAAAGAACTGAGATAAGGGTCTGCAGAGGCTGAGATACAGGTAATCACAGAGGTTAAAAAGTATATTAATATAACCGTATTGGGAATGAGGGAATGAGTAATAAAGGGATTATCTATCTTAGAAAACAATTAAAATTCTGGTTTAGACTGTCCCTTTAAAGTTAAATGGATTGGATAGAGCATTCAATTCAACAACTTTCCAATTAACTTCTGTTTGCTTAGTTCTCTTGATATTTTATGATAAATAGTAATCCTAGATGAGCTCAAGATCGTGTAAATGTATTTACCTATCTGAGAGCAGCGTTTGCAACAATGTATATAGCAATGTTTCATAATCAACAAAACAATAGGTCTCCTTTTACACCAATCCGGATCCCATAACTTTTGATGTGGTTTCAAAAAACTTGTAACAAATAAGGTTGTTTGTTACAGGGGATAAGCGTAAGGACTGAGCACCAAAAAAACACCTTTCAGTGTAAATGTGCCGTCCCAATTCCCTTTACAAGAAAAGACTAAGCCTGTCTCATGTCTTTGGGTAAGTTTGGACATCCCAAAAGTGTATGTCACCATGAATCATACATACATACTAAAAGACAAACCACTAACTGGGTAATGGCTAAACGCAGTCAATAACAGCTTCAAACAGGATCACCAAATAAACTGTTACCGGGTATGTTACATCCGGCTTACCTTAAAGGGATACTGAACCCAAAAGTTTTCTTTCATGATTTGGACAGATCATGCAATTTTAAGCAACATTCTAATTTACTCCTATTATAATTTTTTCTTCATTCTCTTGGTATCTTTATTTGAAAAAGCAGGAATGTAAGTATGTGCCGGCCCATTTTTGGTTCAGCTCCCTGGATAGCTCCTGCTGATTGGTGGCTACATTTAGCCACTAATCAACAAATGCTACCCAGATTCTGAACCAAAAATGGGCCAGCTTGTAAGTTTACATTCTTGCTTTTTCAAATAAAGATACCAAGAGAACGAAGAAAATGTGTTAAAAGGAGTAAATTGGAAAGTTGCCCCTTTGGAAACCACACCACATATGACAGTTCTTAACCGGATATGTGCTCACATCCAATGCCAAATGTAACAATTCTCCAAAAGTAATGAAGGAACACCGAAGATCCTAGTTAAAAATTTAAATTGATTTTTAACCAGGATCTTCGGTGCTCCTTCATTAATTTTGAAGAATTATATAGCAATGTTATACATTGTTGCAAAACACAGCTGCTCTAGAATGTTGAAGACACATGCACGTTTCTATCTATTTGCCTACCTAGGTTTACTCTACAACATAGAAATAAATTGGAAAGTTGTTTAAAAGTGCACGCTCCGTCTCAATCATGAACATTTAATTTTGACTTTACTGTTTCTTTATGTTATTGAAGATGCCAAATAGTACAGTATTTTTATATAATGTTCATTTATTCATAATGAAACTACTTTGAAATAGTTTTTCATTAGTTATTTTGTCCCCTTTTCTTATTTAACTCTGAATATTGAGCAATTTCTAATACTCAGAACTTGAAATGCACCTGCTGACTTCTGAAGGCTAACCATGCTACATATCTCCTAAATTGGCTTTAACTGGTAACATCTGCAAATAAATGCATTATATACTAACTTTATGTCAGTGGCTAGTCTGCTTGTCTGCTGACTAAAGCCCAGACTGGCAACTCCAAATAAGGCAAATGGCAGGTGAAGTTTGGCTGTTGTAAAATAATTGCAGAATAAAAGGGTATTAGTTTGTTTTAAAGATATTATACTTGGGTAATATGTTATTCTGATTACAAGGTGTTTACTGTCCTTTTAACTCTATTTAATGGAACTATTTAGTACCAAAGGATACATCAGATTTGTCTGCAGTCTTGCAATCATTTAACACACTAGGTGAGTGTGAAAATGTTTAATGCATTAATACCTTTTATACTGCAATTGATTTTTAATGGTGAAACTTCCACCACCACGTTCACTAATCAGAGGAACCAATCAGGACTTGCTGCTGGGATAGCCAATACATGCTACTGTCATCTTTGTTGGCCAAGCTTGTATTGTTTAGCTGTCTATGTGGAGGACTATTACAGATGGACATATAGTAGGGTTGGGTTTGTGAAGTCTGATGTCTACACTTCCAATTCGCATAAGTGGAAATAACACAGAATTGTTTTGAAATTTCATTTTCATACTTAAAGGGACAGTGCACTGTAAAATGGTTTCCCCCTTAATGTGTTCCCAATGACTTGTTGTATGAGCTGCAACATATAAAATGTAAGAGAAATTACTAATTTATGCTTCTTTTTGCAAATTAAGTAACTGGATTTGCTTTTTGAAATCACAGCCCATCGAAATAGGCTAACTTGCAGTGCGATCAGAACTCATTATCTTATTACTCAAATGCTTCCCTTTCTTATCTCTGTCTCTGTACAATACTTTATCTCTTCCACCTCCCACTGGGAATGTAATTTCTTCTGCTGGCTGTGTTTACATAGTTTCTCAATAGCCTATACCTAGGTATAGAAATTTTCAGTATAGGTGGGGATACCACAGGCAAAATCAGCTTTTTTAAATGCCAATATAAAGACTAAGGAGCTATTTGTAAACGACTAAATACACTCCAGCAGGTAAAAGTGATCATTGGGAACAAATTAAAGGAAATCATTTTTTTGGGTAAACTGTCCCTTTAATTTAGAGGCAATTAAAGTAATAACAATAGAATAATGCAAAGTGTAATATGCGTAAATTAAACATTTTTTTTATTACAGTCTCAAGATGTTTTATGTCCATTTAAGTTTGTTTTTAACAGTGGTTTATCCCTGTCCAAATGAGACAACAGATTCTTATAAAATTAAGGACGAATGGTATTGGAATGTAAGAAGATTGAAATAAGATACATAAAATTGCTATATCATTAAGGGATAAGGGTAAAAAAATTTTTTTTTTTAAAAAAAATAAAAAATACTATTTTAGAGGAAGGTGAGAAATACTGCCAGTTCTTTTTTTAAGAAATGGGAAAAGGATAATGATGCCTTTATTTTATACTGAATTGTTCTATTATAAAAATACTTAAAGGGATACTGAACCCAATTTTTTTCTTTCATGATTCAGATACAGCATGCAATTTTAAGCCACTTTCTAATTTATTCCTATTATCAAATTTTCTTCGTTCTCTTGCTATCTTTATTTGAAAAAGAAGACACCTAAGCCTTTTTTTTTATTCAGACCTCTGGACAGCACTTTTTTATTGGTGGATGAATTTATCCACCAATCAGCAAGAACAACCCAGGTTGTTCACCAAAAATGGGCCGGCATCTAAACTTACATTCTTGAATTTCAAATAAAGATACCAAGAACATGAAGAAAATTTTATAATAGGAGTAAATTAGAAAGTTGCTTAAAATGTCATGCTCTATCTGAATCACAAAATAAAAAATTTGGGTTCAGTGTCCCTTTAAGATTCTTTGGACCAATATTTTTTTAGCTCTTTTCTTATCCTCTTTTAATAAAAATGATTCAGAGTTTAAAAGGGTTAAAATCCAGAGACAGATGTTTACCTACAGATTTGTATTTGAGCTTTTGGGGTTTTTGTAAGCTCTTTTAGACATTAAACATAAAATGCATTTTTATAGATTAATTAATGTGGAACAATATACATTCATTATGTATTTTCCTTTTTTTCTATGTTAAATAAATATATTTGCTTTAAAATGTATGCTTGTACCACACTTCCTATAGGAATATTGTTTAGGTATGCTGAAAAAATACCTGAACTCGACACACATTTTAGCTCCTGATGAAACAATATTTACTAGCCAGAGGGTGTTTTAATTATTGCAGCTTCTTTTGGTCCATGCTGTGATTATACTCTTTTATATGTTTTTTATACATTATTTTAATAGACTTTTTTTTAGCAAGCACCTGTTTGTTTCTACATATTGCTGCAGCAGTTAGCTGAGGTACTCACAACCTTCACTCTGCCTATAGACTATTTGTTTGGTGTTGGAATTCAGGTGAGTATTGTTACAAATGTTCTACTTTGATATAAAGGGACACTGAACTCAAATTTTTTCTTTCATGATTCAGATAGAGCATGCAATTTTAAGCAACTTTTACTCCTTAACAATTTTTCTTCATTCTCTTGATATCTTTATTTGAAAAAGAAGGCATCTAAGCTTTTTTTTATTCAGAACTCTGGACAGCACTTTTTCATTGGTGGATGAATTTATCCACCAATCAGCAAGGACAAACCAGGTTATTCACCAAAAATGGGCCGGCATCTAAACATACATTCTTGCATTTCAAATAAAGATACCAAAAGAATGAAGAACATTTGATAATATGAGTAAATTAGAAAGTTGCTTAAAATTACATGCTCTGTCTGAATCCGGAAAATAAAAAATTTGGGTTCAGTGTCCCTTTAAGTCTCCCGTGTTATGTGGTATGCAGCGCCCACTTGTTTGTTTATTTTGTAGAGTATATGATATCTCCATTTACTTTGTCCACTTAGGGTAGTGTGTACAGCTCTAAACAATCTCAGTGTGATGTGTAGTTGGTTCAGGCAAGTTTCCAGCATTTTAAGCATACACAGGGTACACACAGGGGCAGTGAAGTTAAAATGAAACTTTCATGATTCAGATACAGTATGCAATTATAAAAGCCTTTTCAATTTACTTCTATTAGCAAATTTGTTTTGTTCTTTTTGTATACTTTGTTAAAGAGTAAACCTAGGTATGCCCAGGAAAAGCAGTGTACTTCTAGAAGCTAGCTGAACCAATGGCAAGGTATATACAGTATGTGCCTCAACCAATCATCCGATTTGGTCCCAATAGTGCATTGTGGTAACTTAGAAAAGCTATGTATGCTCAAATCACTCATAATGGCAAAAAATTAATTTCACTATCAGTAGAAGAAGGCAGTGATAGCACCTTGATTAGTTCAATAATACAATATATATTTATATCTACAGTATCACGTGAGAACGGAACTATTATTCACTAATACCTAGCAAGAATGATGAGAATATATATTTGTATTCATTAAGAAAGTATAAATTAGACTAAGGGGTCTATTTATGAAACAGCGGATGCTGCTTCCGACCCACTCCGCTTCAGTTCCGCCTGAAGCGGAAGTTAAGAAGCAGCGGTCAAAAGTGAAAATATGTAGATGGCGCTATAAGCTATGGGAGAGGTAGGATATATTAATACTTATATCATAAATTAGAATTTTAAAAACTTAAACTGCAAGCTGTAATACCAGATAGTGCTGCAGGTGAGAGCGCTGTACCTGGAGACAAGTGCTACACCAAGGCGGTAAGATTTTAACAACTCAGCGAAACTACAAGCCACAATACATTATATGTGCACACACATCTAACTACATATATGTGATCTAAACACAATTAGTTTGAACTGTATTCAACTTAACTACAATATTGGATTGACTGTGGAAACCTCCTCCAAGAAAGGATTTTTTGGTGAACTAAGTATCTATATAAAGAACACCACTTGTTTTTATATCAAGCTAAAATTATCTTTAAAAGGAGATTTATTTTAGGAAACGATCCTTTTAACTCTCAACCCTATTGGAGACATACTTGCTTCAAAAGACTTTTTATCGATATATATTTATTCAATTGTTTTAAAGGGTCTCTGTATATTTAGAATTAGATTTAATTGTTGTATGAAGTATTTAAATGAATGTGAGTTATGAATGAGGTGTGTTGAAATTTAATTAGATTTTATAGAATTCCTTGAAGTTGTGTCTGTATAAATTTTAATAATACAAGAATCTTAATAAAATTGTTTTGAATTCTCAATTTTAAAACGACAGTTGAACATTTATTTTATGAGTTTTTAAAATTCTAATTTATGATATAAGTATTAATATATCCTACCTCTCCCATAGCTTATAGCGCCATCTACATATTTTCACTTTTAACTATTTGTATATTTTACTGTCAGGGAAGGAGACAGTTAACGTAGATTGGCTAGGTGGGTTAAGCCTAGCGCTTCACACACACACTTACCTTAAGAAGCAGCGATCATAAAACCGCTGCTCCTTAACTCGTCCACCACCTCTGAGGTGGCGGACAGCAATCAGCCCGATTGAATACGATTGGGTTGATTGACACCCCTGCTAGCAGCCAGTTGGCCACGAATCTGCAGGGGGCGGCATTGCACCAGCAGTATCCAAGAACTGCTGGTGCAATGATAAATGCCGACAGCGTATACTGACATGATACGCACAATATTAAATTGACCCCTATATGTTTTGTAATAGCAAATTTTTGAAATATGAAACATATGATTTACCCAAAATGACAATTCACCCTGTATCTGTCTCTATATTCTACTACCCCAAATGTTATCACCTGCTGCCTAATAATGTAAATGGCACACACATGTGATGCCTCAGGGATTAATGACCATATCAGCACCATGGACACCACCCTACAACTAGGAGAAGTGACGTGCTTGTGCATGCAGTTTCTAGGGCATCACCCTGCCCAGCGCCCACCCCCCTAGCTACCATGGGACACCACCCTACACCTAGGAGAAGTCATGTGCTTGTGCATGCAGTTTCTAGGGCATCACCCTGCCCAGCGCCCACCCCCTAGCTACCATGGACACCACCCTACACCTAGGAGAAGTCATGTGCTTGTGCATGCAGTTTTCTAGGGCATCAACCCTGCCCAGGCGCCCACGCCCCTAGCTACCATGGACACCACCCTACACCTAGGTAGAATCACATGCTTTTGCATGCAGTTTCTAGTGCATCACCCTGACCAGCGCCCACCCCTAACTACCATGGACACCACCCTACACCTAGGAGAAGTCGAGAAGTCACGTGCTTGTGCATGCAGTTTCTTGGGCATCACCCTGCCCAGTACTCACCCCCTAGCTACGTGTGCTCAGTCCTGTCTGACAGTTTGTGGTTTTGCTGAAATGACACTGCTCTGAGCCCTGTAGGGATTCCCTGTCTTGTGACCCATTGTTAATGCTTTGTGCAATGAATCCTCTGTGCAGGACGTGACAGACGTGTATGCCTCTGGTTTACGATGCCATTATTGAGAGATAATGAAGCATACGGTCCTTATATGGTCTGAATGATGATGCAGCACTTAGTATTCGGGACGCTTTAGTATGACTAAGAAGTGGTATTTCCTGTTTATAGCTACAGCTAATTAACTGTGCTTCTAATTAAACTGCAGATTACATCACATAAGGGGCACAAGACTGACTGTGCACACAGCTTATAGAGTCACATGCAGCACTAAACCACAATACGTTCCACAGGAGCCTCCCACCTGCCTAGTCACTGACCAAAACCTAATCACACATTTACATCATACTGTCCTAAGTTTAGTAACTAATAAGAATAGGGAGGCTTCTTAACATTCCAGTGCTGAAAAAAAGTGTAGGATAAATGCTAAATACAGTAACACACAAAAGCCTATTGCTCTACAATTCCAGCTCTATATAATCTCTTTTAAAACATATAATTTGCAGTAGATAACAATATACATTTGTATTATACACACACCTAAATATCTCACTATAAAATGGGATATATGTGTATTACTTTATATCTTGCATTCTGTTGTATCTATCTAAGTATCTAGCTGTCTGTCTGTATTTCCGTCTATCATCTATCTATCTATCTATCATCTATCTTCTATCTATCTATCTATCTATCCTCTCTATCTGTCTGTCTAATCTATCTAATCTATCAATGGTTTTTAATAAAAAAGTTATGTTAAAACCTAACACCCTAACATAAACCCCTAGTCTAAACACCCCTAATCCGCCACTCCCCAACATCGCCAACACTAAATTAAATGATTAACCCCTAAACCACCAGCCCCCCCACATAACTACTATATTAAACCTATTAACCCTTAAACAGCCACCCCAGCATCGCAACACACTAAATTAGACTATGAACCTCTAAACCTAACACCCCCCTAATTTTAAATTAAATTTACAATATAACTATCCTGCCTGCGACGAGGCTCCATGCTTCCACAGCTAGGCGCCACCGGGATGTGGATAGAAGATGCCCACGTGATTTGGAGGATTAGGGGTTAATAAATTTAATATAGTATTTGTGATGCGGGAGGGTGGCGGTTTAGGGGTTAATAGGTAGTTTATGGGTGTTAGTATACTTTGTAAACATTTTTGTTTTGCAAAATCCATAACTACTGGTCTCAGATCGCTGTATGGATCAGGGCGGTATAGGCTATAACGCAAGCATTTTAACCGGACCGCACAACCTGTAATACAGCGCTATGGAAATCCAGCACTGAAAAACTTAATTTTTTTGAGTGCAGAATGGAGAGTTGCGTTACAGGCTAAAACGCTTGCAGTATAGCTATACCGCAGCAACTTGTAATATGGGAGACCTGCCATTCCATGCGCAATGGCCACTTTTTCAGCAGTATAGCCATAATGCACCATACCGCAAAACCTGTAATCTTGCCCTATGTATCTAATCTATCTTTGTATCCACCATCTCTTTATTTAGTAACTATCGACATACTGATCTTTCTTATCTAATATAACAGACCTATAAAAATGCTATCAAATATAACATATCTACCGTACTTAGTAATTACAAGGACTACTCTCCAAACACCTCTTCAATTTCATTTGAGCAAAAATAAAATCTATAGTTGATTCTATATATTTGGGCAAAATGTCCTTCATAATTTGGACAGAACATACAATTTAAACAACCTACAAATTTACTTTTATTATCAAATATGCTTCACTTTCTTGTCATTCTTTGCTGGAGGAACAACATAGCACTACTGGCAGATAGCTGATCTAGTAAGCCAATCACAAGAGACAAATGTGTGCAGGTACCAATCACCAGCCAGCTCCCACTAGTGTAGGATATGTGCGTATTCATTTTCTACAATGGATACCAAGAGAACAAAGCATATTTGAAAATAGAAGTGATATTTAAAGTGTCTTAAAATGACATGCTCTATCTGAATCATGCAACTTAAATGTTTACATTCCTATCCCTTTAAATAAGTCAGTTCTTGCAAGGGAACTGCACAGATATTTTATATTTGCTTAATGAGCTCACACACAGGTTGTTGTTTAATTATGTTACAGTATTTTACTAATTTATGTCCTATGTGGTATACTATTGATATTAGGTAAATAAATACTATTGATATTAGGTAAATGATTAACAAATACATACTATTGATTTTAGGTAAATGATTAACAAATAAATAATATTGATATTTATTTTTAGGTTTGTTCTTGGACTCTCTGCTCCAGAATTTGTATTGTTTAATAAGATAGATAATTCCTTTATTAGCCATTCCCCAGTTTTGCATAAGGAACACTGTTATATTAATACACTTTTTACCTCTATGATTACCTTGTGTCTAAGCCTCTGCAGACTGCCACTTATCTCAGTTTTTTTGGCAGATTTGCAATTTAGCCAAACAGTGCGGACTCATAGGTAACTCCACCGGAGTGAGCACAATGTTATCTATGTGGGACACATGAACTAGGTGTAAAAACTGTCAAAATGCACTGAGATAAGGGTTTAGAAATTAATATGAGTCTACCTATGTTTAGCTTTCAACAAAGAATACCAAATCAAATTTGATGATAAAAGTAAGTTGGAATGTTGTTTACAATTGCATGCCCTATTTGAATGATGACAGTTTAATTTTGACTAGACTGTCCCTTTAAATAATTAGCTCAGTTCTGAATAAGTGTAAAGCACGGTCATTAGCATTAGCAGGCTGATGGCATGATAATCACTTATCTTGCAATGTGGGAGAGTAATGTTATTGTAACAACCAGTGCAGAAAACTCTCAACTTGTCAAGTTCATTCTTGCCTTTTTCATGACTGTGAGATAATAATGTGGTATGTGCATCTTATTTACTAATGATTACAGATTGCACAGGGTTCTGCAAATCTCTCATTTCTGGTTTTCAACACAATGACCCAACCTCATTACTTTTTTTTCCTGACACTTCAATATTTGTGGTGAATATTTCATTCTCATTAGTTAAACACTGACAGTTGTGTAATGTTTGAATTTTAATTATCTTACATTTTATTATGCTCATATATTTAAAATATATATTTATTTGATAATGCCTGTTTTTCCCCTACATAACAGCATTCATACACATTATCTATTTATCCATTTACCCATCCATCCATCTATCTATCTATCTATCTATCTATCTATCTATCTGTCTATCATCTATCTATGTATCCATCTACCATCCATCTATCTATTATCTTTCTATCATCTATCTATCTATATATCTACCCATCAAGCAATCAATAAATCAATCAATCAATCAATCAGTCAGTCAATCTATCATCTATCTATCTATCTATCTATCTATCTATCTATCTATCATGTATCTATCTCTCTAAAACAAACAAAAATATGGCATGTAGAATGCAGTTTTATTTTCAATGTATTAACAATTTTTATAATCTCATAACTTTTGTCCCTTGAAAAGCTTCCATTAGGTGTGTAGCCTATGGTGCATGGGTCTAACCATAACCCACTATCCTTGATCCTTCCATTTAATATTCTTCTGACCCTGACCATAAAGGGACAGTGTATTGTAACTTTTTGTCCCATTTATTATGTTCCCAATTATCAATTTTAACTACT